>NC_090650.1:108206412-108396412 GCF_040937935.1 Hyperolius riggenbachi
TAATTCAGGGTTCCTGAATGGACCCCAAATTACTTCTCCTTCCGAGTTGCTAAGACTTGGAGGGGGAATAGTATTAAACCCCAATGCGAATTAGGGCAGTAGTAGGGTGAGCAATAATACATACTTGTAATTAGTGGTGCTCAAATACCCCTTTTTAAAATTCGAGTTTGGTCGAATTCGAATAGTAAATTATTCGAGGTCAGTCGAATATTCGAGTCGAATAAATTTTACTATTCGATTCGACCTCGGACTTCGAGCTCACTATTCGAGTCGGTATTCGAGCTCATTATTCGAGCTGACTATTCGAATTGGCCTTAAATAGCTTCCCAACACTTGTTTTGAGGGTTAATGATGCAAGAAACATATTTTTTTCCAAGTGACAACAGCAAGTGATTATGTGGGGATGTTCCTTTAAAAAAAAAAAAAGGTGAAAAGAGAAGTTGTGTCCAGAATTTTGTTCAGTACTGTATATACTTCTTCTTCTTCTTCTTCTTTATCTTCTATATCTTCTTCTTCTTCTTCTATATCTTCTTCTTCTTCTTCATCTTCTTCTTCTTCTTCTTCATCTTCTTCATCTTCATCTTCTTCATCTTCTTCTTCATCTTCTTCATCTTCTTCATCTTCATCTTCTTCATCTTCTTCTTCATCTTCTTCATCTTCTTCATCTTCATCTTCTTCATCTTCTTCTTCATCTTCTTCATCTTCATCTTCTTCATCTTCTTCTTCTTCTTCTTCTTCTTCATCTTCTTCTTCATCTTCTTCATCTTCTTCTTCATCTTCTTCATCTTCATCTTCTTCATCTTCTTCTTCATCTTCTTCATCTTCTTCTTCTTCTTCTTATTCATCTTCTTCATCTTCTTCTTCTTCTTCTTCATCTTCTTCATCTTCATCTTCTTCTATATCGTCTTCTTCTTCACTTATTTCTCTTTTCATTTTTTTTTTTTTAAAGAAATGCAGCTATTTTTGAGCGTAACAACAAATAGCTGGTGGCGCACGCATGTTGGAAGCGCCATTGTATGTGCTCCCTGGCAGTGGAAACACACAGACAGCAGGAGGTAAATTTAGCAGCAGGAGGAGGAGGATGAGTGTGTGGCATCATGCAGTCAATGAGGCAGGCAGCGTGACATAATAGCCCTGGTACCTAGCGGTGATACCATGGCTGTAAATAAACACAACAGGAGGTCCCAGACAGCGGTCGTGCAGCCCACATTGTGTCCAATACACAACTGGGACAACACAGTTTTCAACCCGGGCACCTCAGAAAAATTAAACCTTTTTTTGTAATGGTTTTGTAGTTTTGGTTTTACAACCAATTACACAGATATATAGCTATTTTTTGACGTAATAGCTGGTGGCAGAGTGGCAGCAGAAGGTAAATCTGTGTCCCCTGGCGGTGGGAAACACAGACAGACAGCAGCAGCAGCAGGAGGAGGAATGGAGGAGAGTAATTATGTGAGCAGCTATTGTTTGACGTAATAGCTGGTGGCAGTGTGGCAGCAGAAGGTAATTCTGTGTACCCTGGCAGTGGGAAACACAGACAGACAGCAGCAGCAGGAGGAATGGAGGAGTAGTGTGAGTGTGGCAGCAGGTAGGCAGCGTGACATAATAGCCCTGGTACCTAGCGGTGATACCAGGGCCGTAAATAAACACAACAGGAGGTCCCAGACAGCGGTCGTGCAGCCCACATTGTGTCCAATACACAACTGGGACAACACAGTTTTCAACCCGGGCACCTCAGAAAAATTAAACCTTTTTTTGTAATGGTTTTGTAGTTTTGGTTTTACAACCAATTACACAGATATATAGCTATTTTTTGACGTAATAGCTGGTGGCAGAGTGGCAGCAGAAGGTAAATCTGTGTACCCTGGCGGTGGGAAACACAGACAGACAGCAGCAGCAGCAGCAGGAGGAGGAATGGAGGAGAGTAATTATGTGAGCAGCTATTGTTTGACGTAATAGCTGGTGGCAGTGTGGCAGCAGAAGGTAATTCTGTGTACCCTGGCAGTGGGAAACACAGACAGACAGCAGCAGCAGGAGGAATGGAGGAGTAGTGTGAGTGTGGCAGCAGGTAGGCAGCGTGACATAATAGCCCTGGTACCTAGCGGTGATACCAGGGCCGTAAATAAACACAACAGGAGGTCCCAGACAGCGGTCGTGCAGCCCACATTGTGTCCAATACACAACTGGGACAACACAGTTTTCAACCCGGGCACCTCAGAAAAATTAAACCTTTTTTTTTTTTTAATGGTTTTTTGGTTTTTGGTTTTACAACCAATTTAGCTATTTTTGGACGTAATAGCTGGTGGCAGAGTGGCAGCAGAAGAAGGTAATTCTGTGTACCCTGGCAGTGGGAAACACAGACAGACAGCAGCAGCAGGAGGAGGAATGGAGGAGTAGGCGAGCAGCTATTGTTTGACGTAATAGCTGGTGGCAGAGTGGCAGCAGAAGGTAAATCATCTGTGTACCCTGGCAGTGGGAAACACAGACAGACAGCAGCAGCAGCAGCAGGAGGAGGTATGGAGGAGCAGTGTGAGTGTGGCAGCAGGTAGGCAGCGTGACATAATAGCCCTGGTACCTAGCGGTGATACCAGGGCCGTAAATAAACACAACAGGAGGTCCCAGACAGCGGTCGTGCAGCCCACATTGTGTCCAATACACAACTGGAACAACACAGTTTTCAACCCGGGCACCTCAGAAAAATTAAACCTTTTTTTTTTTTAATGGTTTGTTTGGTTTCGGTTTTGCAACCAATATAGCTATTGTTTGACGTAATAGCTGGTGGCAGAGTGGCAGCAGAAGAAGGTCATTCTGTGTACCCTGGCAGTGGGAAACACAGACAGACAGCAGAAGGGCAGTACACAGCAGCCCACTGTAGGTGTAAAATGTGTGGCTGCAGGCGACGTAATAGTCAAAGTGAACCAGGCTGGCTTAGTGAGCAGGAGCCAGGAGGTGGTAAAGGGTGGTAAGGCACATTAACGATGGTTCCGGCAGCCAGTTCATGTCCCCCTCTCACCGACAACAGGGGCCAGGAACTCGCCTTCCACCCACGCCTGGTTCATCTTCAGAAACGTCAGTCTGTCCACAGACTTGTGAGACAGACGTGAGCGTTTCTCGGTGACCACGCCACCAGCTGCACTGAAGCAGCGCTCGGACAGCACGCTGGAAGGGGGGCAGGACAGCACTTCCAGGGCGTACTGCGCTAGCTCGCTCCAGATCTCCATGCGCTTGACCCAATACTCCATGGGATCAACAGGGGCATCGCTGTCAAGCCCGCTGTACGACCCCATGTAGTCAGCCACCATGCGGGTCAGGCGCTGGCTGTGACCGGAGGAGGATGCTGCTGCATGCATCTCCTCTCTAGTCACTGCTGCCGGAGCCTCTACAGTCCTGTAGAGCTCGTGGCTGAGAGACAGCAGGTCTGTGGGGCGCTTGCTGCTGCTGGATGCAGGCACCTGCTGCTGCCTCTGTGCTGGCTGCTGGACAGTGGGGGTGGAAGGCTGGGGGAAGGCTTCCTCCAAGCGCTCAACAAGGGCCTGCTGCAAGCTCCTTATTTGTTGCGCTGGGTCTCCTCCTGCAGGCGGCAGGAACTGGCTCAACTTCCCCTTGAGGCGTGGGTCCAACATCATGCTGATCCAGATGTCCTCCCTCTGCTTCATCTGGATCACCCTGGGGTCCCTGCGCAGGCACGCCAGCATGTGCGCTGCCATTGGGAAGAGGCGGGCCACGTCTGCTGGCACATCGACGTCAGTGCTGTCCTCATCCTCCTCCTCTGCCGCCTCATCCTCTCTCCACCCCCGCACCAACTCAGCTGCGCTGTGCTGATCCCCCTCATCAGCAGCCAGGTCAGGGACCTCCACCAAGTCCTCCTCCTCCTCCCCCTCAGAGGTGGACTGCGCAGCTGGTTGCCGCTCCTGCTGGTCCAAGGCTGCCCCTCCCTGTTCCAGCAAACCATCGAGGGCCCTGTTCAGCAGAGAAACCAGGGGCACCCACTCGCAGACCATAGCATGGTCCCTGCTCACCATGTTTGTGGCCTGCAGGAAGGGAGCCAGCACAAAGCACACCTGCTGCATGTGCCTCCAGTCATCATCGGGGACGATGGACGGGATGTTGCTGGTCTTGTCCCTTCTCCGAGCTGCGGAAACAGTGGCCAGGGCAAGGTACTGGTTGACAGCGTGCCTCTGTTCAACCAGACGCTCCAACATCGCCAGGGTGGAGTTCCAGCGAGTCGGAACGTCAATGATCAGCCGATGGCGTGGCAGATCCAGCTCCTTTTGCACGTCTTCCAGGCTCGCACAGGCTGCAGCCGAGCGCCGGAAGTGACGCACAACATTCCTTGCCGTTTCCAGCAGTTCGCCCATCCCCTGGTAGGTGCGCAGGAACTTCTGCACCACCAGGTTCAGCACGTGGGCAAGACAGGGGATGTGGGTCAGGTTTCCCCTGTCTATGGCAGCAACCAGATTGGCCCCATTGTCGGACACCACCTCTCCGACTCTGAGGCCTCTGGGGGTCAGCCAAATCCTCTCCTGCTCCTGGAGTTTGGCCAACACGTGGGCTGCCGTCAGCTTGGTCTTGCCAAGGCTGACCAAGTGCAGCAGCGCTTGGCAGTGGCGGGCCTTCACGCTGCTGCTGAGGCGGGGGGTTTGGCCAGGTGTGGCGGAGGATGGCAGAGGATCGGAGGAACCCGCTGCAGTTCCCCTGACCCTGCGGGGTGGCACCACCCACTGTGTTGCTGCTGCTGCTGCTGCTGTGCCCGCTGCTGCTCTCCCATCCTCACCCCCTTCCACCAAGCTGACCCAGTGGACAGTGAAGGACAGGTAGCGGCCTGTCCCGAAGCGGCTGCTCCAGGAGTCCATGGTGACGTGGACCCTTTCACCAACCGCGTGCTCCAGCCCTCGCTCCACATTGGCCATCACAAAGCGGTGCAGTGCTGGAATGGCCTTGCGGGAGAAAAAGTGTCTGCTGGGGAGCTGCCAGTCTGGGGCTGCACAAGCAAGCAGCGCCCGCATGTCGCTCCCCTCCTGCACGAGCGTGTACGGCAGGAGTTGGGAGCACATGGCCCGTGCCAGCAAGCCGTTCAGCTGCCGCACGCGACGGCTGCTGGGAGGCAGAGCCCTAACCACCCCCTGGAAGGACTCGCTCAAAAGGCTCTGGCGTGGCCTTTTGCTGACACGGGAATCACCAGACACAGCGGAGGAGGCCACTGAGGACTGGCTGCCAGAACAGGCCTCAGTGTCGGCGGCAGGAGTTGCAGAGGGGGGAGGAGCAGTGCGTTTCCGCACTCCTGCTGGTGCTGCTGGAGGAGCAGGAGGGCGGGTGGCTGCTGTTGCTGCTGCTGAAGGCTGTGCAGTGATGGGTGTGGTGCCACTGCCAGCACCAGATGCCTTCAGCCTCTGGAACTCCTCATGCTGGTGGAAATGTTTAGCCGCAAGGTGGTTGATCAGCGAGCTGGTGCTGAACTTTAAGGGGTCTGCACCTCTGCTCAACTTCCGCTGACAGTGGTTGCAAGTGGCGTACTTGCTGTACACAGTGGGCATGGTGAAAAAGCGCCAGATTGGTGACAGAAACATCCCCCTACGGCATGGAAGCGCTGCTGCCTGTCTCCCTGTGGTGGTTGGGGGGGGGGGGGGGGGGCTTGGGTGCGGCTGGTGGTGGTACTGGCTGATGCTGCTGCTGCTGCTGCTGAGCCTGAGACACCAGCAGGCTGTGGGTCGCTGCCAATGCTTGCAATGATGCGCCTCCTTGCAAGGCCCACAAGCGCATCCTCCTCCTCCTCCGAGCTGCTGAGGACGACATCCCCTGGAGGTGGTGGCACCCAGTCTCTGTCTGTCACCGGGTCATCAACATCATCCTCCCCCTCCTCAAACATGTCCTGCTGGGATGATGACCCCCCAAACTCCTCTCCTGATGCATGGATGGGCTGCTTGACTGTCGCCACAGTCTTGCTGTCCAATCCCTCATCCCCCAAAGTGCCCATCAGCATCTCCTCCTCAAAATCGCCAACAACAGCAGACAATTGACTCATCATGCCTGGGGTCAAAAGAGTGCTGAATGAGAGGTCGGCGACTGACGGTGAACTGGCCTCCTCCCCAGACCCTGCTGGGCGGCTGCTGCGAACAGGGGTGGTGGTGGTGGTGGTGGTGGTGAGGGTGGAGGCCTCGGATGCAGAGCTGATGGCGGGCTGCTCATCCTCCGTCATGAGTTGCACCACAGTGTCTGCATCCTTTTCCTCAATGGGACGTTTCCGACCCGGCTGGAGGAAAATCGGAGCAGGTGCTACACGCTGCTGCTGCTGTGTCTCTGCAGCGTGAGTTGCAGATGCTCCTGCTGGGCGGCGCCCAAGGCGTCCACGGCCAGTGGCTATGGGAGGAATGTTAGCCACTGACGCTGCTGCTGCTGCTGCGGAACTGTGCATGGTGGCGCGCCCGCGGCCGCGGCTTGCCACAATGCTGCTCCCTCTCCTCCTGATTCCCTTGCTGCCCTTCCCCTTGCCCAAACCGTGCTGGCTGCCACTTCCAGACATCTTCAATGTTTTGGGCGTATAGACAAAAGTTTTTTAAAAGGGCGGGTGAAAAGTGGGGTACTTTAATGGAGTGGGTTGGTTGGTGAGGTGACTGAGTGAGTGTCCCCTAGTACAGTAAGTAAGTAGTAACAGTCAGGAAGTACAACTAGCAGTTACAATAATCAGTAGTAATCACAAGTAAATTTAGTGTGTGTACACTCAGACAGTGAGTGCACGCAGGCAGGAGCTAGTAGCCTATGAACACAGTGACTGAGTGTCCTAGACTCCTAGTACAGTAAGAGTAAGTAGTAGCAGTAAGAAGAACTAACTAATTACAATAATCAATCAGCGATCAGAAGGAAATGGAGTGTGGGTGTGTGTACACTCAGACAGTGAGTGCACGCACGCAGGAGCTAGTAGCCTATGAACACAGTGACTGAGTGTCCTAGACTCCTAGTACAGTAAGAGTAAGTAATAACAGTAAGTAGAACTAACTAATTACAATAATCAATCAGCGATCAGAAGGAAATGGAGTGTGGGTGTGTGTACACTCAGACAGTGAGTGCACGCACGCAGGAGCTAGTAGCCTATGAACACAGTGACTGAGTGTCCTAGACTCCTAGTACAGTAAGAGTAAGTAGTAACAGTAAGAAGAACTAACTAATTACAATAATCAATCAGCGATCAGAAGGAAATGGAGTGTAGGTGTGTGTACACTCAGACACTGAGTGCACGCACGCAGGAGCTAGTAGCCTATGAACACAGTGACTGAGTGTCCTAGACTCCTAGTACAGTAAGAGTAAGTAATAACAGTAAGTAGAACTAACTAATTACAATAATCAATCAGCGATCAGAAGGAAATGGAGTGTAGGTGTGTGTACACTCAGACAGTGAGTGCACGCACGCAGGAGCTAGTAGCCTATGAACACAGTGACTGAGTGTCCTAGACTCCTAGTACAGTAAGAGTAAGTAGTAACAGTAAGAAGAACTAACTAATTACAATAATCAATTAGCGATCAGAAGGAAATGGAGTGTGGGTGTGTGTACACTCAGACAGTGAGTGCACGCACGCAGGAGCTAGTAGCCTATGAACACAGTGACTGAGTGTCCTAGACTCCTAGTACAGTAAGAGTAAGTAGTAGCAGTAAGAAGAACTAACTAATTACAATAATCAATCAGCGATCAGAAGGAAATGGAGTGTGGGTGTGTGTACACTCAGACAGTGAGTGCACGCACGCAGGAGCTAGTAGCCTATGAACACAGTGACTGAGTGTCCTAGACTCCTAGTACAGTAAGAGTAAGTAATAACAGTAAGTAGAACTAACTAATTACAATAATCAATCAGCGATCAGAAGGAAATGGAGTGTGGGTGTGTGTACACTCAGACAGTGAGTGCACGCACGCAGGAGCTAGTAGCCTATGAACACAGTGACTGAGTGTCCTAGACTCCTAGTACAGTAAGAGTAAGTAGTAACAGTAAGAAGAACTAACTAATTACAATAATCAATCAGCGATCAGAAGGAAATGGAGTGTGGGTGTGTGTACACTCAGACACTGAGTGCACGCACGCAGGAGCTAGTAGCCTATGAACACAGTGACTGAGTGTCCTAGACTCCTAGTACAGTAAGAGTAAGTAATAACAGTAAGTAGAACTAACTAATTACAATAATCAATCAGCGATCAGAAGGAAATGGAGTGTGGGTGTGTGTACACTCAGACAGTGAGTGCACGCACGCAGGAGCTAGTAGCCTATGAACACAGTGACTGAGTGTCCTAGACTCCTAGTACAGTAAGAGTAAGTAGTAACAGTAAGAAGAACTAACTAATTACAATAATCAATTAGCGATCAGAAGGAAATGGAGTGTGGGTGTGTGTACACTCAGACAGTGAGTGCACGCACGCAGGAGCTAGTAGCCTATGAACACAGTGACTGAGTGTCCTAGACTCCTAGTACAGTAAGAGTAAGTAATAACAGTAAGAAGAACTAACTAATTACAATAATCAATTAGCGATCAGAAGGAAATGGAGTGTGGGTGTGTGTACACTCAGACAGTGAGTGCACGCACGCAGCAGCTAGTAGCCTATGAACACAGTGACTGAGTGTCCTAGACTCCTAGTACAGTAAGAGTAAGTAATAACAGTAAGTAGAACTAACTAATTACAATAATCAATCAGCGATCAGAAGGAAATGGAGTGTGGGTGTGTGTACACTCAGACAGTGAGTGCACGCACGCAGGAGCTAGTAGCCTATGAACACAGTGACTGAGTGTCCTAGACTCCTAGTACAGTAAGAGTAAGTAGTAACAGTAAGAAGAACTAACTAATTACAATAATCAATCAGCGATCAGAAGGAAATGGAGTGTGGGTGTGTGAACACTCAGACAGTGAGTGCACGCAGGCAGGAGCTAGTAGCCTATGAACACAGTGACTGAGTGTCCTAGACTCCTAGTACAGTAAGAGTAAGTAGTAACACCAGTAAGTAGAACTAACTAATTACAATAATCAATCAGCGATCAGAAGGAAATGGAGTGTGGGTGTGTGTACACTCAGACAGTGAGTGCACGCAGGCAGGAGCTAGTAGCCTATGAACACAGTGACTCAGTGTCCTAGACTCCTAGTACAGTAAGAGTGAGTAAGTACAAGTAGTAACAGTAAGTAGAACTAACTAATTACAATAATCAATCAGCGATCAGAAGGAAATAGAGTGTGTGTTGTGTGTGTACACTCAGACAGTGAGTGCGCACACGCAGGAGGTAGTAGTAGCCTATATGAACAGTGACAGTGAGTGTCCCTACGGGTACAGTAAGAGTAAGTAGTAAGTAAGTACAACTAACAATAATCAAACAGTAATGAGAAGGAAATAGAGTGTGTGTACACACAGACAGTGAGTGAGTGCACACACGCAGGAGCTAGCTAGTAGCCTATAAACAGTGACAGTCAGTGAGTGTCCTACTCCTAGTACAGTATAACTACAATACTATTAGTAAAGGACAGCAGAAATACTGGTATAGAATATGAGAGAAATAAACAGAGGACAGCTGCCCACAGAGGCAAGGCCCCCCTGAGGCCTAAACCTGTAAGCTTGCAGCAGCTGCCTGCAGTTTTCTAATGTAACACACAAGCTACTAACTAAAATACAATGTCTATCTAACTAACAACAATATAGGTGTATATGGCAGGTGTAGGTGAGCAAAAACGCTAGGTAAATGACCACAATAGAGCACTTGCTAAGCCAAAGCACAAAGGAGCAACTCTCTCTCTGTACAAGTCTCAGGCAAGCATGGAAAAACCTAACATGGCGGCCGCTATTTATAGGGTAGTGGCTGGCCAGGGTCCCCCTCTGTGATTGGCTGCCGTCAGAGGGCCTGGGAGCCCTCTGATTGGCTCTAAGGACATCAATCTGGGCTATGACGCTATTCGAGCTCGGTACCGAGCTCGAATAGCGCCGGGTGGCTCGAATAGCTCGAATAGTGAATGGGCTATTCGAGTGTACTCGGATAGCCCATTCGAATAGCTCCAGCTATTCGGAGCTCGAATACCGAGCTCGAATAGCTGAAAAAGAGCTCGAATATTCGAACTACTCAAATATTCGAGCTCTGCTGAGCACCACTGCTTGTAATAGAGGTTTCTCCTGATCACCCGCTGTTCCATCTAGGAACAAATAATTATGGTGCCCACATATTGACTCTTTAAGATCCAACACCTTTGATATGTACAGGCCTATCACATCATTTCTAAGCTACGTTCACACTTCAGACAAATGGTGATCCAAACAACTGTCTGGGAATTGCTATAAAAACTATTTACACTATTTAAGTTGCGTATACAATTGAATATCGAGCATGCCTTGCTATGGTTTCCTAACCCTGACATCCCTGGATGGTTTCGTTGTCTATATCATTATATTTTGTTAGCTTTTAACTGGGTCATGGCTTATAATTGGAAACGGGCCGAGATTCCCTTATCCTTGGTATCAGGTAGGATTAATCAGATTATATTGATGGACAGGATTGTTTTATGCTTCCTCTAACAATCTATATATATAATGTTATTTGGAATGCCTGGACTACAGTAGAACATGCAGTCTAAGTCCCTGCTTGGTTATTTTTGATGTTTATTATACGATGGGTCGCTGAGTTCTAGTTTTGTTTTTATGTGTGGACTTCCTAGCTTTTTGTACGAACGTTATTTACTTGACTCTACCATTAAGGATTCTAGCTGTACTTGCTGTATTGCTTATTACGTATGTGTCTACTTTTTGTATGTTTTTTTTCTTCTGTTTTAATAAAGCTGAATTTAAACAAAAAACTATTTACATTATATAGCTATTAATTATTTTTCTCAAGGAACAGAGCAATCCATTAATGGATATATTAATTAATTTGTCAGATAATCATCTCAAATTTTAATTTGTTTATGTCATAAAATTAGTAAACAAGTATTGACCGAAACTTGCATGCTCGATTTTCGATTCAAAGGATATCGGAGTAAAAAAAAATGTGGCTAAAAAGATCATATGCATATATACAGTGGTATCCGCACTAGGACCGCCTCCTCCGCACCCCTACTCCCTCCAAGGCTCCCGAGGTCTTTGTAATCGAGTTGTGTGTGCTCAGCCTCAGTGTTAATAGTGTTGTGAGCGAGTGCGCAGCAATCAGGAAGAGCGGTGTCCAAGAGCCCTTAAGACATTTGTCTAAAGCGTGTATGTAGCCTAAATGTCTGTCTTATTTACCAGTTGTCCTTTATATAAATAAAATATTGCTCAAATAGTTAAACATGTGATCTCCACAGCCGCAGCGCCAAGTCCAGTAAAAGGAATAAGCATGCTGTTCGTACTGACAGAATTCATTATTACGATCCTAATAATGGCTTCTAGTTTGATTAATATAATATGTCAGATAACATTTGACAAGGCAAACAGGTTTGTAAATTTACAGTGATGTGTGGATGCTGAAGCATGCATAATATCTGCTTATTTTTTTATTTTTATGCCTTTGATTTTTGGTTTCAGCTCATCACATCCTTTTGCTGAGGGCAGTATTAGCGCTCAAATGCCAAACTATGGAATATATTCTTCTGACACTAGCATCTGGCCTCTTGGCAGAATCCTACAGAAATCATATTGGGTGTATTTGGAGTTGTATCCCGGTATAGTATATCACAGAAAAGTTGCAGATGGGCTATTTCATCAAACCAAATGCAATATTCTCCCTATTTTGGATTCTGTAAGAATCAGCCTCTATGAATATGCTCTTCTTGGCCAAATTAGTAAGACATTTATGCAGATATTTGTTATGATTTAGGTAATATGTCATGAGCTGTAATCATAAAATGATTTGACTATGCTTCAAATAACGGTAAGTGCTACTAGCTGCTAATATTCATTGGTGTTCTGCCTTTACTATATTCACGTCCATGATGATTTATGCTGATAAAGTTCAATGTTGGCAATTAGTTATAATATGCTTTATACTGAAATTCAAATATCCACCAAAGATAAGTTTTTGTCTGTAAATTATTTTTCTTTTGGTAGTATATTAAGGAATATTTTTATGTATTTTTAGGGCTGATTAACCTAGGGATGGTCGAAAATGCCGATTTCCGATTCTGCAGATATTCCGATGTCCGCCTATGCAGATTACTGATTCTGCGGATTTCCGATCGGTTTCCAATTTCCGAGTTCAGATTTCCGAATAGTGGGTTTTTTTGGTCATTTTGTGCATTCTCTAATTGGCCAAATGCTTCCGAGTTGTTTCTGCATTCTCTGATTGCATTCTCTGATTGGTCCATTGTTTCTGAGTTCTGAGATCGGCCTAAAATAACCGAATTGTTGTAATAAAGTATTTCTGCAGAAATCCGATTTCCGAGATCGGTAATCCGAATGAGATAAATCCGAATGAGCATCCTTGTTAACATCTCAGGGTAATGTTGTAATGCATGGATTTACACATGCTATTTTAGCATACTGCATGCAAAATGGTAAAAGTAGTACTCTCTTCCAAATCACGATACAACACTGATTAAATATATGGTGCATAAAATAATGGGCAAGTAGGCAGATACAGTGGGATGCGAAAGTTTAGGCAACCTTGTTCATTTTCATGATTTTCCTGTATGAATCATTGGTTGTTATGATAAAAAAAATGTCAGTTAAATATATCATATGGGAGACACACACAGTGATATTTGAGAAGTGAAATGAAGTTTATTGGATTTTTTAGAAAGTGTGCAATACCGTACTTTTCGCCGTATAAGACGCACTTTTTCTCCCCAAAAAATGGGGTGAAAAAAGTCCCTGCGTCTTATACGGTAAAAGCAGGGAATCCCCGACTTCTGAACGCCCGCCGATATGAACCGCCGCTATGTCGGGGATTCCCTGCCTATTTCTTCCTGTGCCTGGCTCCCCGCTATGTGTATATCCTGCTCCCCTCCCCCCCGCTTACATGTCTAAGCCTCTCGCTTATGTCGTCGGGTCCCCCTTGTGTATGCAGCGGCAACGGGCAGCAGCTTACCTTCTCCATCTTGCCCGCAGCGATTGAAGACATCCGGCTCCTGTGGGCGGCTTCCTCTAGTGCCGGCTTCTAATGATGCGTCATTAATTACGCGTCATTGAAAGCCGGCACTAGAGGAAGCCGCCCACAGGAGCCGGATGTCTTCAATCGCCGCGGGCAAGATGGAGGAGGTAAGCTGCTGCCCGCTGCCGCTGCATACACAGGGGGGACCGGCGACATAAGCGGGGGGGGTTTAGACATGTGAGCGGGGGGGGGGGGGTAGGATAAACACATAGCAGGGAGCCAGGCACAGGGGGAAAACATGGGGGGCGACAAGGCACAGAGGGGACCGGAGGACACAGAGGGGGCAGACCAGATGACACGGGGGCAGACCAGAGGGCACAGGGGGGACCAGAGGACACAGAGGGGGTAGACCAGAGGGCACAGGGGGGGCAGACCACAAGGCACAGAGGGGACAACAGGACACGGAGGGTGCAGACCAGTTTATATATTTTTTCCTTGTTTCTTGCCCTCTAAACCTGGGTGTGTCTTATATTCCGGAGCGTCTTATACAGCGCGAAATACTGTACTTGTTCTGGTAGGGACTGTAATAGCGAAATACTGTACTGTACTGGTAGGGACTAGATTGTGAGCTCCTTTGAGGGACAGTTAGTGACAAGACTATATATATATATATACTCTGTACAGCGCTGTGGAAGATGTTGGCTCCATATAAAATACTTAATAATAATAATTCCTATTTACTTGTGTAAATGTGGACTGTTGCGCATATGCTGTGTACTAAAATTATGATATATACATAATACATAATAGCCTAATGCTGCTTTCTGAAACCTGTTATAACTTAGGACATATTGATTCACTACTAAAACTGTATGCACAATTATTGTACATTGACGTTTACTTGCATCATTGCACAAAGCTTTATGCATAATGTACAAATGTACAAATGATGATCACATGTTTAATCCTCACCAACTACTTAAGTTAGTAAAGTTTTGCATCACCTCAGTTACATGTGACTGTAATTTTACATTAGTTAGCATGAATCTGTATCACTCACATTATTTTTATGCTTGCATGGTAATTCAAGTGTTATCCTCTTAGGAGCTAAACCAATCATACAACCGCAAAGCTAAAGCAGCGGGAATGAAGCCTTAAAGTTGACCTTTTAATCTGTGCATAAAACCATGCCTTACTGCATAACGCTAATTTGTTTATTAATCCCATTGTCACTGAACATAAATTTAAATGCCCCACACAAGCGTACATCCCTCATCTCTTTGCCAAAGGGGACTTCAATGTTTTTAGCAAATGGCAATGATGTACTTTAACCACTTCCTCACCACAAGTTATTTCCTCTTAAAACCAGAGCAATTTCGCCATTTCATGCTCCTCCCATTAATTTGCTAAAAGCTTTATCACTACTTGTCCCACTCTACTGATCTATACCTTGTTTTTTTTTGCAGGACAAACTAGGCTTTCTTTTGTTGTACTTTTTTACTTTTATTTTCTATACATTTTAATGAAAATAAGAAGAAAAAAATGAAAATGTCATTATTTCTCAGATTTCAACCATTATGGTTTGAAAATAAAAAAATATTGGTGACATCATTTTATTTGGAAATAAAGGGTTTTTTTCTGTTTTCTGTTTGTTTATACTTTATCTATAGTTACACGCCTTTATTTGCAGAAATAACAGTAATATACCCAATATACCCTCATAATAAAACAGTCCCTAACTATTTATGTATTTTTTAAAATGCTGTCACTTTGTTTTTTTTGTGTTTATTTTGGTAACTATGGGGGAGTAAAAGGGGTTAATAAGTATAGGAAATGTTATTTTTTAATGCATTGTCATTTATTTTAGTTGTGATGTTAGTATTTAACCACTGTATGTCCCCACACTGAATCTTGTGTACTCAGAACAGTACACAGGAAGAGAGTTTGTTTTGCTTTCACTTTCATTTTTTAGGATGATTGCTGCTGTTTGATAAAGCAACTGTCAATCATTCATCCAGCATTTTTATTGGCTCCGGGAACACATGTTCCCACTCACCAGTTATAAGGGACAGCAATGTATGCCTGTGGGTGTGTGTGCACGATTGGTTGGGGCGGAATTTAAAATACTGGATGTGCCTATCTACGTCCAAGGTATTTACATTAAGTTTTTAGGGGAGCTGATATGCATACCAGCGGTGTGGAAGCGGCTTGATTAAAATATCTTCTTCTTACCAAAGCTAGCCTTTTCTGCTCTTGGAAAACCATGAACCTTATTTATTAAGGTATCTCTAGAGATCTCCAGGAATTTGCATTGGGGATATCACAAGTGATCTGGTATACCTGGAAAGGCTTAAATAAACATTTTCTGCCATAATGCAGTTATGTCACCACCACAATCATGTTAGATCATATAAAGGGTTGCTGAGTGGTATGTGAATTTGTGGTTGTATGATTGCAGTAGCATGCACCATCCACAGCACTATTTGTTTTGTTTTTCATTTTTAAATACATACAAAACTAGGTTTTATTTAAAAAGAAAAAAAAATAAGGGCTACCTCGGGCAAGTTTGTGTTGTGGTGCCACCGCATGAGTGGCACTGCTAATAAAAAATATCAATTATTTACTTTACCAATATTTACCTATACACTTACCCAGCACCCATTCTCACTTGAATCCTCCCCTCTAGTGCCTAAAAATAACCCCACACCTAATGCCTAACTCTAACAATCCTTCAAGTGCCTAACACTAACCTCCCATTAAGTGCCTAAAACTAACCTCTACCTCTAGGCTCCTAATTCCTAGCCCAAATGACCGCTAGTTCTAGTCGATTGTCTATGATTGTACGATTGGCTACAATCATTGTTTTCTATGTAGTATCAATCAGCTACTATTCGCATCGGCTGAGCAACTCAATTAGGTCTGCCTGTCATGGCTTTCCATGTGATATTGACAGGTACTGACAATAAGGTAAAAGTGGTGCTACTGTAGAAGCACTCAACAGTTGACAACAAGTAAGAGGGGTAGATGTGCCCCATTCTGGGTAATTCATTTTAATACATCTTCAGTGTGTTGTGGCTGTGTTGGACCATCACCACCATGTTTTATACATGGCAACCATGCCTGGCACTTTCAAATTGTTAAATCCTGCCACATTTTGAAGTACTGTAGCTTCTTTAGTAGTCAATTTATCCTGTCTCTATCTACCCCATCTGCTTCTGCCCCTTCCTAAAGGCCCCTTCCTCAAGGCATGTTGTTAGTATAAATATCTCATAAAAATGTTACAATTTAAGGAAATATTTTATTTCTTTGTCAATGCTCAGGGCAGTGGGGTGGACTCACGATCCAAACTTTACTAAGACAATGCAGCACATTGATGGACTTTGTGCAGAATACGCACTACATCAGGATGTTTGGACCTAAACATGGTCAAAACAATATCATTTAAAACTAAATCTAACATATGTCTTCAGACAATACACAAAAAGAACAAGCATTGTGTTCTGAAATTATTATTAGTGAATTAGTAAAATTTTGCGTACATTTTCCCAATTATGCCTATACGTAATTAAAAACTAATTCAATTGATTTTGTATCATAATTCGTAATTTTGCATGAATTTTCACATGATTTTTGTGTAATTTTGGGCTGCCTTTGGTGGTGATTAGCAAAGCCCCCATACATTCTATTGTCACCAAAAGTACTGCATAAAGTATGTTAAGAAAGAAAAAAAAAGAAAAAGGCTTTGTATTTTTTGAGAAAATGTATTTTAACCCTCTTGGCGTTATGATTCTTTCCAGATTTTAGAGTCTAAAGGCGGTGCATTTTTTTACACTCTTTCAGACCCTAAAACCTGGGAAAAAATCATGTTGCCAGGGAGATCTGCAGCAGTTTCACAATCACTCACCTCCCTGGCTCCAGCATTGCAGTTTCCCTCCATCCTCCGGGTGGCGCTGCAACTCTAAAGTGAGATTGCCGGCCGGCTGCCGTCATGACGACAGCAGGCAATCTCACCGGGAGGAAGTAGAGCCTCAGAGGAGCGGAAGAAGAATGGCGGCCGACGTTGGGATTCCCTGGGAGGTATGTAAAAGTGCCCGCTGCGTGCATTGCTATGCACGCAGCCTCCGGTGACTACCCCGAGCTCAGGTCGGGATTACCGCTTTGAGCTGCGGTTTTCCACCCCGACCCTAGCTCGGGATTACCACCAAGGAGGTTAAAAATGCAAAGAAAATTTTTTTTTTTTTACTTGTACCCACTATTCTCCTTAACATATGTAGCAATTTTGATAGCAATAGCATGTGTGTGGGCTTAGCTACTAACCTACATCAGCACAAAATTACGCAAAAAATTACTCAAAAAATATGCAAAATTATGAACAATTACATACAAAGTTAATTACAATTTTCCCCAAAATTTCACATTACGATTACCATGCATAACTGCGAATTAAATGCGTAATTATGCATAGCTGTAATTTCTGCTCATCACTAATTATTATAAACACATTTAAGAACTATGTAAACACATAGGATTCGACTCGATAGCCCTATAAAAGGTTGACATGTGCCAATAACTCCATACAATAAAACTAAATTAAATAAAACCCATTGGCCTCAATTCACTAAGCTTTATCAAACACTTTATCAAACGTTTGATAATTTACCTCATGGGTAAAATCGAATTTTGAATTCACTAGGGTGTTATAGATTTATTGAATGTTTTATCGATAAAACATTCAATACATCTATAACAGCTAGTGAATTCAAAATTAGATAAAGTGTTTGATAAAGCTTAGTGAATTGAGGCCATTGTGTTCTCTCTTTAGGTTTAATAAACATTCCAGTGAGGTGTCTGAGGACTAGTGTGGTGAGAAATTTTTCTTTGTATTGGGAGGGTAAGAAACTGAGGATGATTGAGGTTTGTGGGATTTAATTGGGCAATTTTTATGATCATAAGCATAAGCCAAACATAGGATGTTTCAATGTACTTTTTGTGGGAAATAAACTATTGTAAGGTGGTATTCCGTTGGGTGGGAGTCTGTCATAATTGGAGTATAATAAAATACTTTACAGAGAGTGACAGACAGTTTATTTGAAAGCATTATGATTTAAACATTGCAGGATTGGGGAAACTAGGAAATATGTTGAATAAAATAAAGCCGTAAAATGCAGAGAATCTGGGAATGTATGACATACAGTTGTTGGAATAGTTAGAAACAGACTATAGTTATCATTTTTCAATAAATGTAGGATTAATAAACTAACTTATGAGTCACAACCTCTACAAATTGCTTTGAATTAACCTTCAGGTGCACTTTTCCTTTAAAATATAAAGTTATGTCGGGAATGCATATTCTCTTGCAACCTGTATGTTTGTGTGGAGGTGGCATGCATCCATTAGTTGGCATGTGGTAAACTCCTATGTGGTCCTGGGCTTGAGTGTGACCTGGAAATATGAGAATATGTTATAGTTGTTTGTGGGGATGGAAGATATTGTAATTTGAATGTGAATCTTTATTGATAAAGCAGCAATGATTACAAATGAGGATGATGGTAGCAGAAAAGATGGAGGACACAAGCAATGTCACTGTGTCAGTGGGGAAAATAATCTATTTTCTTTCATAAAAATCTTGAAAAATAAAGAAAGAGTATATTTTTTTGCTTGAATGTCAGTTACAGAAGCAAATTGCAAAGGCCACTACAAGTAAAATCACACGGTCACTTTATAACTGAAGAAAATGTATGGCAATAAATCTAAATGGAAGGCTACTAGTTAGCATTGGTTATTAAAATTATAATAATTACTCCTAGATCAGTGTTTCTTTAAACAAAGCAATAACAATGATAGTGGTGTTAGAACATCTCTATAAAATCTCACAGTACAACTCCCTGACTTGTAAAAACAGTACAAATGTGGCTGAATCAGCAATGGCAATAACGCAGTGACAGAGAAATTAGAAAACTGTAATAATTTGCAGGAATTTCTTCTGGCTCATGAACAAATATTACTGTGCTCCTCCTACAAGGACGTTAAATAGTGAAAGGGTGGGTGCTAAAAGATGTGGCCAAATTAAATACATACAGATATTAACCACCAAATGGTTAACTGCAACCTGTGACACAGACAAAGTTAAAAATCACCAAAGATGTTAAAATTGAGAGTATCAGTCCATTCCGCGTAAGTTAAAAAAGGGCGCCGGGAAAAAAGGGCGCAGGGTTTTAAACGATAAGCATGAATAACGTTTTAAAAAAAATTGTGCTATATTTCGTTTAAAAATAATGTTTTATAAAGTTATAAATCATTAAATAATGTGCATGAAATCGGGAATTGTAAAAACGTTAATCTTCCCTGTTTAAAAAGTGAAATTTATAATAACATTTTATAAAACATTAATAAGAATGTTACTAAAGCTATACCTAACCCTACTCTCACACAGAACCCTCCCTGTACCTACCCCTAACCCCTAGACCCCCCTGGTGGTGCCTAAACCTAAGACCCCCCTGGTGGTGCCTAAACCTAAGACCCCCCTGGTGGTGCCTAAACCTAAGACCCCCCCTGGTGGTGCCTAAACCTAAGACCCCCTGGTGGTGCCTAAACCTAAGACCCCTCTGGTGGTGCCTAAACCTAAGACCCCCCTGGTGGTGCCTTAACCTAAGACCCTCCTGGTGATGCCTAAACCTAAGACCCCCTGTGATAAGCATTAATAACATTGTAAAAAAATATTGTGCGGTTTTTCGTTTAAAAATAATGTTTTAAAAAAAAAAATTGTACGGTTTTTCGTTTAAAAATAATGTTTTAAAAAAATATTGTACTGTTTTTCGTTTAAAAATAATGTTTAAAAAATTATAAATCATTAAATAATGTGTAATCATGAGAAGCAGTTATAAAACATTAAAAGTCTCTGGGCGCCGCTTTTAAAACGTTATTTTTCTCCGGCGCCCTTTTTTCCTGTTGGGCGCCCATTAAACGATATTTATTATGGGAGTGAATGGCGGCGCCCTTTTTGTCCACCTGCCTCATGCGCCCAAATTTCCTGCTTCCGTCCATTCCCCCTCCTGAAGAAAAACAAACTGCAGTGCTTCTGCATTTTTTAGGATGTTAACACTCTCCATTTTTAACATCTTATTGTTGTTTTTTTTTAATCATCACCTGTGTCATCACCTGTGTCACAGGTTGATCTGTAAATGTATGTTTTCAGTGTAAAGGGTTAGTATTGGCATGTTTTTAATTTGGTTGCAATCTTTAGCACCTTCATGTTCCATTTTTATGAAGGGGAGCTATGTCTTTTTTAGTACATGTTCCCAAGTTGTTGTGGTTTGCCTTTAAAGTGTCACCTGAAGGGTAAAAAATGGCACCTATGGGCAGGGGTTGTTTTTAGACAAAGGTATTACAGGCCACTGCCTGGAGTGCCATTGGTCCTGGGGGGGGGGTGCCATGCCCCCTGATTAAGCTAAGCCCAACCCCTGAATTAGGCCATGTCCACAAATGAAGCCATATCCCATGTACCTCCTTCTGTCCCCTTGTGCCTCCTTCTGTCTAATTGGGCTACCTTCAACCCCCCTGTGCTCTATCTGCCACCCTGTGTGTCCCTCTGTCCCCCTGTGCCTCCTTCTGTCTCCCTCTGTGCCTCCTTCTGTCTCCTTGTGCCA
This sequence comes from Hyperolius riggenbachi, assembly GCF_040937935.1. Taxonomy (NCBI): domain Eukaryota; kingdom Metazoa; phylum Chordata; class Amphibia; order Anura; family Hyperoliidae; genus Hyperolius; species Hyperolius riggenbachi. The sequence goes on from NC_090650.1 coordinate 108,227,073, forward strand.
CCTTCAGTCCCCATGTGCCACCTTTGCCCCCTGTGCATCCAGAGATGGATTAAAGTGAAATGGCGCCTTAGGGAAGCAACAACTTTGGGCCCACACTTAATGGCTGCCTACCCTTTTTTGGCAAGATTTGTTGGGGATTAGCATAAATCGGGCCCTAAACTCTCTCCAGGTCCTAGACACCTGCCTGAGTTGCCTTGTGGATGATCCGGCTCTGTGTGCATCCCTCTGTTCCTACCTTTGTCCCACTGTGCCCCCTTTTGTCCCCCTTTGTGCCTCCCTTTGTCTCTTTGTCCCACTATCGGTTCCCGTCCCCCTCCTGCGCTCCCCCAGTCCAGCGTGTAAAGGCAGAGTATAGCGCAGCAGAAGCTGTGCTCTAACCTTCCCTCTAGAGTCCAGTGCTGTGCTACATGTGGTAGGAGATGCTGGGCAGTAGGGTGAGTGGTGAGTGGAAGGTGGAAGCACAGCACTGGACTCCAGCAGAGAGGTGAGAGCACAGCTTCTGCAGCACTTTACTCTGCATTTACACAGTAAGCTGGGGTAGAGCAGGAAGCGTTTGTGCAAGAAAATGCGACAGGATTGACTGTTTTTTTGTGTTGTGTTTTTTTATTTGGGGGGGGGGGTGACACAGGACCTTTTGCTTAGAGTGGCAAAAAGGCTAGAAATGCCCCTGCCTATGTCGTACTCACCTCCAGAGTAGGCAACCTCTGGATCCTATAGAGGCTTTCCCGATCCTCCTCCGCAGACCAGTTTCAGTGCTGGGACCCCCAAAAAAGAGCTTGTTGACAGCTTGGCCATCGCCGGAAAAATCCAAGCACGATTGGGTCCACGGTACTGCATATTTGTGAGCCATCTGCACATACACAGTAGCACAGACCTGATCGGGCTTGGCTGTTTCTGTCTGAGTGGGTCCATGCTACTGCACAGGCATAGCGCAGCTATGCCTTGTGGGAGGGAAAGGGGGTGTCTCGTCGCTGGATCGGCCTGGCTTAGGAGAAAGGGGGAAGCCTCTTTAGTATCCAGAGGCTTCTCCCTTCCAAGGTAAGACTCAAGAATACTGCACTGCAAGTCTCACATGTTTTCTTTAAACTCTGTTGCCCCTATGCCATTACAGTATGTTATTTATAAATGGTGCAAGTGAAAAAAAAAATCATTGCTTCCTGCAGCTTTTATGAGAGATGAATAGACTCAATTTTTAACATCTTTAGTATTATTTATCGCCATCGGTGTCACAGATTTCTTTTTGAATGTCATAGAACTCTATATAGTAGAGCTCCAGCATTATTTAACTTCTCAAAGGACTAGAGGACATGATCTGCGCATGGAGGAAAAACGTTTTAGCCATTTATTTAGGAAAGGGTTCTTTACAGTAAGAGTGATTAAGATGTGGAATGCATTGCCAGTTATTGTAGTTATGGTAAACTCTATACCTGCATTTAAAGGGGGCTTAGATGCTTTCCTTGCTTTCCTTGCGTTGAAAGACATCCATGGCTACAATTACTAGGTAATGCCTAATGATGTTGATCCAGGGATTTTATCTGATTGCCATCTGGAGTCGGGAAGGAATTTTTTTCCCTTTTGGGGCTAATTGGACCATGCCTTGTAAGGGTTTTTCGCCTTCCTCTGGATTAACAGGGATAAGTGAGGGAGCAGGCTGGTGTTGTACTTTGTTCTTTGGTTGAACTCGATGGACGTATGTCTTTTTTCAACCCAAATAACTATGGAACTATGTAACTGCACTTTCAGTAGGAATAATACTTGTATGTCTTGAACATTGTTTTGGTTCTCAAAAGTTTTTGATTGCAAATGTAAAACTTCTCAAGCTCATCTCTGGTCATAGATTTAAAAATACCATTTGATTCCAAGTATGAGGTAGATTAGGTACTGTACCTTGATAGACACCTTTAGTAGGGATACAGTTGTTAGCAGCAGTGCTGTAACAGAATGATCTAATGCTGGGAATGCAGGGCTCAATTCTGAGCCATTTAGATGGCTTGATAGATAATTTCCGACATGTCTGATCTCCCGCCCGATCGATTTCGCACTCGATTCTGCATGGAGGACAAGATTAGAGAATTGTCTGCAAAAACGGGCAAGAAAAATGATCGGGCACGGAATCGAGCGGCGAAATCGACCCGTGTATTCCCAGCATAACAGCTGTTTTGCAGAGTAATCTGCTGCATCAGAGGCACATATACATACATCTGGGCGGGGCACTCGGCTGCTTAATTCTGAAATCTAAATGGAGGCTACTTAATTAAGGTATCTGAAGAGGAAGGGTACATTATGCAATAGACTTAGCATTTATGTGTACACCTTTGTTCAATACACGTCGGATGTTTTTTTTCCAACTTCTATATGCTTCAGGCCGGTTTCACACTGCAAACTGGCATTTGTAATGTACACTCTGTAGTCAGGAGGATCACCGTTCCATGCGTACCGCCATATTGGGATGCGTACTTTGTGACGCACTGTTTTGAAGCGTTTTACAGTCGGTTTTTACACGTATAGCCATATGTTTTGCGTATTTCTTGACGCGTTGTGGATCAGTCGTATGCGTTTGGAATCGCACTCCGCGTTTGGGGTACGTCCCATGCGTACCGCCATGTTGGGATGCGTATTTTGTGACGCATTGTTCTGAAGCGGGTTTTGCCGTTGTTTTTTTCGCGTCTCTTTCACGTTTTTTCACGTCGTTTTGGCGTTCTTTCGCGTTTTTTTTGCGTTGCGGTTACACCGCGGCTGGCTGGCGTTCTATGCGTACAATCATGCATGCATGCGTATTTTTGGACGCTTGGTTCTGTTTTATGACGTGGATCTTCCTGATTGGCCAGAAAGGGCCAGGAAGTGATGCGGATGTCACATGATCTGTTCTTATGTTCAATGGAGGCACTTTTACTCTCTGTATTGGGTCTTTTTGTCAGCAGGTAAATGGTTAATTGTGATTTACATATTAGCCTTTGCAGTTCCCCATCAGGTCCACCACTGGTCTCCGCCCAGTAAGTCACCGATTGGTGATTTTAGTGGAGGTGGGGTATTTAAGGCACTGCACATGTGTGTTTGTATATGGCTGCTGCAATTTTAAAAAGGGCAACGCCCGAAACAACGTTTGTCATTGTTAAGCCACAATGGTGATGCAATAAAAGAGCTTTTCTTGATGCTTGGAGTGGTGCCGACCTCTTTACTACTTGAACTGGCATTTGTAATGCAGTGCGCTCGGGTGATCTCATCACATCACCAAAACAAGCCTTCCCAGATACCTGCGCCAATGCATGATAATGTGATTCAGCTATCCCAATAAGAGCCTAAAAGAGGCTTTCTAGTGCTCACTTCCTGTGGCGGAAATACAAATTGTATGGAAGTGTTTTGAAAAAATACGCTTCTGCACATGCGCTCCGCAATACGAACACCAAACATTTTAAAATCTCTGCATTGCCATAGACTTACATATCTTCCGGCTCGCCGACATAGCCGCGCATGTCGAACGGTAATGCACTGATGCTTTTGCGTCAGATGCGACTTTATCTGTTTGACGATGATTATCTTTGGTACATTTTACTACTTGATACTCTCAGAGAAGGGGCCTCTTAAAATCTTTAAATAGAACATATTTTATAAGTGTAACAGATACAGTCATATGTTCCCAAAAGTGATTGGCTGCTATGTGTTTAACTATTCTTCTGACTATCCTTTTGAGTCTAGTGGACACAGGAGGTCTATGATGCTGACTTATTCTTATCACTGTTAAATAGTACAGTAGCATTGTTGTAAATAAAAAAAAAGTTCACTTATTGTACATAAAGGGAACCCTTTTCACACCTACAATCTGATGAACTTTTATATCATCTAGCGTATGTAATTTTTGTTTAAGATTTTACTGATTTCAGTTTATCTGCTGAGCCACTGTGATTAATACCCATGACATGAGAAACATTTTGCAATAATGTAGCACTTAACCCATTCGCGTTCCGTCGTTTTCACTTGAGAAAAGTTCACCTCCCATTCATTAGCCTATAACTTTATCACTACTTATCACAATGAACTGATCTATATCTTGTTTTTTCCGCCACCAATTAGGCTTTCTTTGGGGGGTACATTTTGCTAAGAGACACTTTACTGTAAATGCATTTTAACAGGAAGAATAAGAAAAAAACGGAAAAAAAATCATTATTTCTCAGTTTTCAGCCATTATAGTTTATAAAATAATACATGCCTCCATAATTAAAACTCACGTATTGCATTTGCCCATATGTCCCGGTTATTACACCGTTAAAATTATGTCCCTATCACAATGTATGGCGACAATATTTTATTTGGAAATAAAGGTGCATTTTTTCCGTTTTGCATCTATCACTATTTACAAGTTTAAAATAAAAAAAATATAGAAATATTTCATCTTTACATTGATATTTAAAAAGTTTAGACCCTTAGGTAAATATTTACATGTTTTTTTTTATTGTAATGTGTTTTTTTTATATTAAACATTTTATTTGGGTATTTTTGGGAGGGTGGGATGTAAACTGTAGTTTTATAATGTAATTGTGTGTGGTTTTTAATTTTTTTTACTTTTAGTTGTAGTTTTACTTTTTGCCCACAAGATGGCGGCCATGAGTTTGTTTACATGACGTCACTCTAAGCGTAACACACGCTTAGAGTGACGCAGAGGGGAGGCAACGGCCAGAAAAAGCACAGCTTCCGAGAGAAGCTGTCGCTTTTTCAGCGGGGGAGAGGAATCAGTGATCGGGCACCATAGCCCAATACATTGATTCCGTGGCTACGTGCACGCGCGCGATCGGCCGGGCGCATGGTTCCTGGACGTAGTTTCTACGTCCAGGAACCAAAATAGGTTAAAGGGGCACTACAGAGAAAAACTGTAAAATTTAAAATATGTGCAAACATATACAAATAAGAAGTACGTTTCTTCCAGAGTAAAATGAGCCATAAATTACTTTTCTCCTATGTTGCTGTCACTTACAGTAGGCAGTAGAAATCTGACAGAAGTGACAGGTTTTGGACTAGTCCATCTCTTCATGGGGGATTCTCAGCAAGGCTTTTATTCTTTATAAATATATTCCCTAAAAAGGATTTAAACAATGATGCTGGTCAGCTTCCCTGCTCACTACACAGTTTTTTGGCAGTTGTTCAGAGCAACTGCCATTCACTAAGTGCTTTTGAAAATAAATATATCCCTGAGAATCCCCTGTAAAGAGATGAACTAGTCCAAAACCTGTCACTTCTGTCAGATTTCTACAACCTACTGTAAGTGACAGCAACATAGGAGAAAAGTAATTTATGGCTCATTTTACTCTGGAAAAAAATGTACTTCTTATTTGTATATGTTTGCACATATTTTAAACTTTACAGTTTTTCGCTGTAGCGCCCCTTTAATTATGTGAAATTAATTAATGCATATATGAAATATAATGCATACATTACCTTATTCTGTATTACTGAATTCATAACAGCTTCTCAGCTGGCTTAAGAACTTACTTAGAGCTTGCTTCAAGAAGGTGTTCACTGATGACATGTATTTTTTTCCATAAAATAAACATTTCTTTAGCTTGGATTTTTTATTTTTTTTTAGAGATTAATCAAACAAACACAATGAAACAGTGTGAAGATCCTACCAACCCTTGGAGCTAAATGTCCATACCCAGTAGCAAGTGCAGAATGCAAAACAAACCCTGTGAGCATAGGGTCCCCCTCAATTCTGTTTAACAGCTCAGTATGTCTGTCAGCAGCAGTATCAGCAGCAGGGGAGGGATGTCTTGCTGGAGTTGGCGAACCCCTTTGCAGAGTCACACCAATTACTCGATGGCATTGTGCTCTTCAGTTACCCTCGGGTCTGATGGCATTTCCAGTAATGAAATGATGGGAACTTATGTGATACACTGTATAATCACCAAACAGAACTATCAAATGAACAGTCTGACACAGGCTAATGTCCTCAATGGTCTTTTTAAGACTAATTCTGGGAATACACTGGTAATTTCTGAGCTGATTAGATGGTTAGAAAGATAATTTCCGACATGTCCGATCACCGTTCAATCGTTTTGGCGCTCGATTTGTCATTGAAGGGAATTGAAAAAAGATATGAAAAAACGAGCAGCAGATAAGAGAATTGAGTGGGGATTGAGTGGCAAAACGATCGGGCGCAGAATCAAGCGCCAGAAACGACACATGTATTCCCAGCATTATAGGAAGGAAAAGTGAAACTGATATGGAGGGTGGTGATCAAAATCTTTACTGATTACTTTTACTGATTTACTTTTATTTTTGAGTTCAGGTTTGCTTTAAGAGTCATTACCCTGGCTATCACCTCTCTCTTTCCTTGGTCATTGCTATGGATGCTACAACTTGTGATCGAAATGTGATTGAAATGTCATATGATGTAAGCAATATCAGTAATGGTGGCAGGCAAGTTATTGTCCTCACCCAGCAAACAGAGCAAATTCATAGCAAATCACAAGCAACTTTTTCATTGGGGAAAAATAAATCTTTTACTTCTTTTTTGTTTCTCTTTTAATCTTAATCTAATTACGTGATTTGGTTCTGCTGATGTGCCCTTCTGATTCAAGTGTGGATTTTATTTACAAGTGCTCTTACAAAGATTAATTAGGAAAGAAAAATAAAAGTTTATCTTATGTACATTTTTTCCTTACTTCTTGTCTGATTTCCATGTAATAAACATCCTCTCTTGTACAAATATGATCTGACTATCAGATTTAAGGTGTCAGAACACGAAGCAATCCAGGTTTCATAGATGTCATCATGTGATTCAGACTCTCTGCAGTTTCCTTGCTGGGAACTGTCTGTAATGTACAGTAATACAGTATTATACATGTCCTGGTATTGTGCCAGTTTCTAAACTTACTAAAGAAAACCTTTGTGAACATTAATTTATATTAATCTGATTATTCACTCTGAAACTGCTTTTACACTGAAATCTCACCATGCTGAGAAAGCTCTGTCTGTCTCTTATGTAAAAAGGATCTAAAGTCTTGATGGTGAAATATGCGGTGGAAAAATGTGTGGAAATGCTGTCATCAGTAGTACCTGTAAGCAAAATAGATGATAAAATTAAACCCCTTTTCAGGTATCAATGCAACATGCTTCATACTGGCATACATACATTAGGAAAAAGTCATGAGCTAATTTAGGCGCCGCGTTAAATAACGATATTACTAGCAATATTGGTAAATAACAATTTAAGCACAACGGTAAATAACAAAAATGGTAAATAACAATTTAATTGTGGTATAACATTATCGGTAAATTTACCAATAATGTTGAACCCATCTCTTACTCTCACACAGAACTCTTCCCTGGTGGTGCCTGACCCTAAGACCCTCCTGGTTGTGCCTGACCCTAAAACCACCCTGGTGGTGCTTAACCCTAAGACCCCCCTGGTGGTGTCTAACCCTAAGACCCTCCTGGTGGTGCCTAACCCTAAAACCACCCTGGTGGTGCTTGACCCTAAGACCCCCCCCCGGTGGTGTCTAACCCTAAGACCCCCCCTAGTGGTGTCTAACCTTAACAATCCCCTGATCCCCACCACTAACAATAATATTATAAATTTCAATTTAATTGCAGCCACCCGCTAAAAAGCGTAACTGCTTTCCTTATTATTATAAATAACAATTGCACCCTTTTGGCCACCACTTTTTCAACTGCGCCTTCCAAACTGCCCTTTTGTCTAAATACTAGTAGTCTAGTAACATATAAGTGTAAAGATTTATTTTTCTTAATTCAATAATACATGGACATTTAATAGTGATGCATGTTAAAATGGGTGCTAGATACGATAGTAGAATATCGGTAAGTTTACTGATATGCTACCATTTCCTTTACTCGCAGTAAAATATTGGTAACATTAGTGATATTCAACAATTACTTACCCTAATCTAACTTTCCCCTCTCCTACTTGTGTTTAACACTAACCCCCTCCCCTACCTACACCTAACATTAACTTCCCCACCAATGCATAACACTGACCCCCCACCTACACCTAAAACTAACTCCCCCCACACCAATATCTAACACTAATTCCCCCACCTACACCTAACATTAATATTACCCCACAGCTATCACCGCTATCCATTTCCCTGCTGCTAACTCCAGTGCCAGCAACTGCCGCTAAATGGAGTTCAGCTATATACTTTCCGTAGCAAATCACCACCATTTCTGCTGCACTGCAGGCTATCATCATGTGGCTGCATCTCTCTGTAGGCTCCCAATATCACATGATATTTATTGGGAGCCTTTGAAGAGATGCTGCGGCCTGATGATAGTCTGCTACAGTGCTAAAGAGTAGATAAGCTGCTGCCATCCATCTGCAATATCACCCAAGTGTCCTGGCACAACCTGTTGCTGACCTGAAGAAGTAGGGCCAACTTGCGAAACGTGTAGTCTACCTTTTGTTCAACAAATATCTTTTCCTAGTAGTATGACTGTTTTATGACTGGCTCATTCTTCTAGAGAGGTAGGCCTACCTATTCCACTCTGTTTCACTTTTTTAAAGCAATCCTGAGCCGAAGCTCGGGATCAAAATAAGATACTGACCTAAAGAGAGAGAATCCTGAAGATCACATTGAGGTTTCCCTCGGTGGTCCGATGTCCACTTATCACAGAGCACGGCCCCCCTCCAGATTTGGGCAGCGCTCCTTCCCAGCTTGCAGTTGCAGCATGGTCGCGTAGTAGACATGTGAGCATGTTGACGCATGTGCAGAAACATGGAGCCAGGCTTACTGCGCATGCGCGGTTGAGCTCATGTGGCTACTGCATGGCCACACTGCAAGAATAGGATCTGCGTGGCCTTGATATGATTAGTGCCAATGCCTTGTCACTAATCTTCTGGGGGGCCACACTCATTGACAGGGGACAACAGAACACCAAGGGAAGCCTCAGTAGGATCCTGAGGCTGCCATCTTTTTATGTAAGTATCTCAATTTGTACCCGAGCTTTGGCTCCGGTACACTTTAATGCATTTTATTATTCTGTGTGCCTCCTTCCAAAAGTTGTTACAGAGTGGAGATATCCTTTAATCTGATAAAGTATCAGACATTATTCTTCACACATTTTTCTTCTATTTGTATTTTTTTTGTACCATGATTTGTTTTATTGAAGCAACTGTGTGAATAAATTGGAATATAATACTGTTCAGCAAAAGTTTGGCATGTAGAATATAGGGTTCAGTAATGTTAATCACGGCTGCCTTCATCAGACAGCTTTATTAAGATCAATGTTTTTAGTCACCAAATTAGATCGAACCTAAAGCAAACTTCCCAGCAGTTATTAGCTCAAGTCCACATTTGCAGGAAAAATCAGATACCTTCACGTGTTTGGCAATAGCTCGGAGTTACACAATATCTATATCATTTTTCAAAGCTTTGTCATTAGCTGGTAATGATTTGATTATTTTGCAGATGAATCACAGTATAAATCTCTTTCACAAACACTACTTCCAAATATTAATCAAAACCATTAAGGCAAAGCAGTCAGTGCAAATTAAAAAATTTGCATGTCTAAATTAAAAATTACAGTAATACATCATAAATAAAAGTCTAAAATTCTCTGTAGTCTCCTATTCTGCGTGTATAATAAGCTTTAGAAATATTTCTATTTAATAATGGGATGTGTGTGTATCTTCACCGCCTTGTATATATGAATAGTAACATGAATAGGGTTAATAAACTCAATAGTCATTAAAATACAATCGCTTCGCCAGTATTCATCTTCCCAAACTTGCATTCTTGCTGAATCTATGTTATGCTTTCACAGTCCCCTCAGTATAAAATTTGGATCAAAAAGTGTTTCCTAATTTCACTGACGTTAGTGATGCTGGATTAACCAGACAACTAAAGTAAATTGTGTAGACAACTATAAGGAACCTAAAAGACAGCGAATAGCGTTTTCGCATGGAGTCTGCAACTTCTCCCCATGTTTTCATGAGTTTGCTCTGGGCACTCTGGCTTTTGCCCATTTTCCAAAAGCATACAGATAAGTTAGGCTGTGGCCTAACTATTAAATATTTTTTATTGCTATCTGGCTAATTCAATCATTTGACTGAATCTACTAGATATCAATGATGCAAACGATTCCTGAACATTTTTTTTTACCAAAATTGATTGATGCCAGATGAAAGACTTGGCTTGATCGGCAGCAGGTCGAGAACACATCGCTAGCGGCATTCAATTTTGGCCCAGTCAACACAGCAAATGAACTTTTTCACCTGTCCAGCGGCGCTTTCTCCCATGTCTTCCCTTCAATGGCCGGTGTTCTTTCTGTCTCTTCACTTCCGGAGCTGTGTGTCGCATGAGATACTATAGAGGCCACTAGTGGTCACGTAAGTATGTGCCATGGTTCTCCTAGCATTTAGCCCCTAGCCACTGGGACACACAGGAATGAAAAGACTGGAAGAAGAGAGAAGACAGCCCCTACACTCTATGCAGCCTGGGAGGGACCCATACACACATGCACCAGGGGGACACGGCAGGCAGTGCACGCAGATTTTTGTATGCATTTTATGGATTTCGTGCTGAAATATATTGAAAATCTGTGTGTAGTGTATGCAGATATTTGACCAGATAGATCCCTCTCTGATGACATAATGATTTAAGAGGGATCTATCTGTTGGCCACATTGACCAGTGTATGGCCAGCTTTAATAGGTTTTCCAGAAAGTAGACCTTAGGCTATGATGTACCTATGACTATGGTAGGGATTAGATTGTAAGCCTCTCAGAACGGCAATTAGTGAGTGGGTATTTATATAATTGTTGCTTTTTCAGTATGATAACATTCAAGTATGCTCCTCCACCTTACCCCAAAGTTTTTTACTGTACATGTTTTTTTTTCACGTATAAAGCCTCGGTTAAATTATATGCATGGTTATGGGGATGTGAATGGATTCAGATCTGTCCAGCAATTAAAGAAAAGGAAACAGCATTGGGCAATTGTCTATATACAGTATATAGATTTCTGAACCATGGATCCATGGTGCTTACACCTGTGTATTATTATTTGCACAGATGAAAGTGGATATTGTGCCCAAGTATGAACTTGTTTTGTAAAAGACCACATTTTTTTGGGAGGACTTGAGGCTTAAGGCTGATTTATGTTGATTCGCCCATCGTGTCAAGCAAAAGGGGTATATATTTTCTGGTAGGCCTCAACACATTTCCAAGCTGCATGAAGACAGTGGCACTGTTAAGCTAGTAATCTCTGCAACAATATTGTCTTAAATTATATTTCTCATGTTTAGTTTTATAGTAAAAATCTGTGAAGGTCCTAAAGAGAGGGTTTTAAATATATATATATATATTTAAATATATATATATATTATATATATATATATATATATATATATATATATATATATATATATATATATATATATTGTATTTTTTATTATTTTTTTTGCTAATTGTATTTAAACTGTTTTAAGCTGTATATCTAGGTCATTGAAAAAGTTCTTCGGTGAGGAAAATAAGCTTTTTTTTGTCTTGAAACTATTTTTTTTTTTTGCTTTAGTCTTATCTTCTGCAGTAAAAGATCAAAAAGCAATCTGGGAGCTCACTGGCATTGGCAAAGATGAGCCTCCAAAGCAAAGTGAAAGTAATGGCCCATACTCACGGGCGGTAAAAGTGGCCTGTCGCCAGCATACGTGAGCGTGTGGGCGACAGGCCGGCGACAGCTCCTCGCCAGGTCCCTCCGCGTACACACGCGGAAGAGGGACCAGCGGCGCGACGGAAGCTGTCGCCGACGTTCCTCCTCCCCCCGCCGGAAGCTTGCCGGAAGCTCTGCGTACCTCAATGGAGGTTGTTGTCGCTAGTCCGCGTACTCACGCGGACTAGCGACAGCTGCATCGGAGTTGCGGCGGCGACTGTCGCCAGGCGATTGAACATTTCAATCGCCTGGCGACTTCAGCGACGGGCGACAGTTCGGTGTGCGCGCGGCCCATACACACGGGCGACCTGTCGCCGCAACACGCGCGCCCCGCGTGTTGCGGCGACAATTGTCCCTCGTGAGTATGGGCCATAAGTCTGACTGTCAACCCTTTTAGGCACTGTTATTTTAAAACAGGGGTTATTCCTATAGGCTTTTGTGGTGTGGCTTATCTGTTGGAGATGAGCTAATATTTAGTCTGTAGTTCTGCTTTACTTGAAATACGCAGAGGACATGCCTGGTATGATTAGACTGCCCTGACTTTAGTGACAAGTAAAGATGAGCAAATTGTTTCAGAAAGTGTGTGATTTAACTATCACTGTCTTGTTTACACATTCGTGTGTATGGGGTTAGATGGACTATTTACAGGATACTCTGCGTAATATGTTGGCGCTTTATAAATATAATCAATCAATAAATAAATCAATTATAATGGGAAGAGAAGAGCATTAGGATCTTATAAAGACATTTGATACAGTCCTATCCAACTGGTATGCTGAAAGATTATAGGAATAAAGCCTGTTTAAAGTTTCAACGAATCATATGAAAATAAAACAGCAATCCCATGTGCAAAATGTTTCACATCAAACTGTTTCAGTTATTAATCTATACTGCATAAGCCTTGAAGTGTCTCATATCTAAATGGCACTTTTGTGCCACTGTCTCTATTCCATTTCTCAGTACATTGGTTTTCAGCATTGATATCTCAGAGCTGTATGATACTGGCACAGAATATTACCACAAAAAATTAACCCAGACTGGTATACCCTGATTTTAATTTTCAAACCTAACCTAACACTACTCTCGACCCTTTACCTGTGCTCACAGAAGCTTTACTAAAATTCCTTTTCCTTGGTTACTGTAGTACAATCCTTGCTACCAATCCAAACTCTTTGTCTGCTGTAACGCTGACACTAGTAGGTTCAACTTTTCAACTAACTCTAACTTTAGCTTATAAAATGATCCCTAAATTGAGTCTATAAGTAATTAGTAAGCCTTAATTAGTAAGCCTGGCTGTGGGGCATTCGGGCCGTAAGAGCTTCGGAGGTAGGGTGGGATTTGGCTCTGGTGGCTGTGGGCGGGGTTGGCGTTGAGGCTCAGCTGTAGTACTCTGCCATAATATACTTTGGGCACTGATGGCTCAGCTGCAGTGGGCACTGGGGGTTTGACTGTGGTGCCGGGGTAAGAAGTTAGTGTTAGATTTAATTATGGGAGGGTTAGTGGTAAGGGTAAGTGTTAACAACAGTAACAACAACAACAATAATATTTATATAGCGCTTTTCTCCCTGGGGACCCCAAAGCGCTGTGACCCTGCATTATGCAGTCTCAAAGGCTAGGGAAAAGAGGTGAGTTTTTAGCCTCTGTAACGATCGGTGAAGCACAGAGAGGATCTGATTACCGGTGATCTGCAGTATCACTGGAAATACAGATGTATACCAGATTATAAGTGATCTGCAGTATCACCGATAATCCGATATACCAACTAACCTCTGTTCACCTGAGTAGAGTGTAGTGTTTTGGTGCAACAGTAACAATTTGAGGACAAGGCCTCAGTGCAGTCATGAGTACTGCACGGATTCCTTCCACAGACCCGAACTCTCCAAGACGGGAGGAGTCAGGCTGACAGTAGGAAGGAAGGTCTGAAAGTAACCCTAGGAGGAAGTGTCACTAACAGAACGGGGAACCGCCTCTAACAGGAAGGTCGGTCCTCGAGGTCGGACAAGCCAGGTCGTACACACACGGACAGATAAAGTACAAGATCAGGAGGCAGAGGCGGAGTCTAAGTACAGGCGGACTTCGGCAACAGAGTATCAGATATATCGAGGTACAAAATCAGGAGTCTAAGTACAGGCGGGGTTCGGCAACAGAGTATCAGATATATCGAGGTACAAGATCAGGAGGCAGAGGCGGAGTCTAAGTACAGGCAGGGTTCGGCAACAGAGTATCAGATATATCGAGGTACAAGATCAGAGTTCAGGAGGATAGTCAGGCAGGCAAAGAGTCATACCAGATAAACACGATCAAACTAGTACTTTAAGCTATCAACAGAATCTAGCTAAGTGTAGGATTACAGCTCCAGCTGGTCCCGGCACACTTGCGGATCTGACTACGGATCTGCGTGCTTCTGCGTGCTTCCACATATGTGATCGCAACGCCAGACAACCAGCAACTGAACAGCCAGCCGTATATATGCTCTACTCCTGCCCAGCACTTCCCCTAAGTGCTGGACCAATGAGAAGTGGAATCCGTGTCAGCTGACCAGCTTGGTCAGCTGACTCACTTCTGGCTGTAATATAAGCCCTGCCTCATAGCGCGCACGCGTGTCCTTCTGAACCTGTGTGGACTAGTAGTCCCAGCCACACCAGACACGTCTTGTATGCCAGACGCGGGAGCCGTCGTTCACTCCCACCACTAGCCACCATGTCATGCACAGGGACAGCCGCCTCAGACTGAGTGGAGGCGGCTGCCTCCCCGTGCCCTGACATACTGCACGCGGAAAGAGCCGCCTCCGCCTGACACATGGCGGCGGCTCTTCCGCGCTTTCTCACAGTACCCTCCCCCCCCCGAGGAGTGGACTCCGGACAGCTCCTTCCAGGTTTTTCTGGATGCAAAGTGTGAAACTCTCTCTTTAACTCATCAGCATGCATGCGAGTCCCTGGTACCCATTGTCTCTCCTCAATGCCGTACCCTTTGCAGTGCACTAAATATTGTACCGAGTTCTGAACAATGCGTGAGTCTAATATTTTTTCCACCTCGTACTCAGGTTGGTCCTCCACCATCACCGGAGGAGGAAGAGTAGGACCCACCCACATGAACCGCAGGTTTAAGTAGGGACACGTGAAACGACCTTACGCCCCGCATGCTGGCAGGAAGATCAATGGTGTAAGTGACATTGTTAATTCTTTTGGTCACGGAAAATGGACCCACAAACCTGGGGCCCAGTTTGGCAGATGGTTGCTTTAAGGTCAAGTGACGTGTGGACACCCAGACTAAATCCCCTGGCTGAAACTTCCATTCCACGGACCGTCTCTTGTCCGCTTGACCCTTCTGACTCTGAAACGCCTTCTGCAAGTTCCCCTTAACAATTCCCCAATTGTCCCTGAGTGATCTCTGCCAAACCTCCAGTGCTGGAAATGGAGAAGAGACAACTGGAAAAGGGGAGAATTTGGGTGACCTCCCTGTCACAATCTGCAATGGAGAGAAATCAGACGAAGAATTCTTCAAATTATTTTGTGCAAATTCCGCGAAGGGCAAAAATTTTGCCCAATCACTCTGTGCCTCCGCAACGTAACATCTTAGGAATTGCTCCAAAGACTGGTTAATTCGTTCAGTCTGCCCATTTGTCTGTGGGTGGTAGCCTGACGAGAAAGACAATTTCATGCCCATTTGGTGGCAAAATGCTCTCCAGAATCCAGACACAAATTGGACTCCCCTATCTGACACAATGTCTTCCGGAATGCCATGCAGCCGGAAGACATGAACGATGAACAATTCGGCCAGTTCTTGAGCCGAGGGGAGTCCTTTCAGGGGCACAAAATGGGCCATTTTGCTAAAGCGGTCGACTACCACCCAAATGACCGACAAGCCTTCAGACCTGGGCAATTCCCCCACAAAATCCATGGACAAGTGGGTCCATGGCTCACTCGGGGTTGGCAAAGGCTGCAACCTTCCTACAGATGCCAGCCGGGAGGGTTTACTCTTGGCACATATCGCACACTCCCTGACATACTCCTTGCAATCTGTTGCCAAAGAAGGCCACCAAGCACACCTGGCAATCAGATCCTGCGTTCTGGCAGCTCCAGGATGACCAGCATTCTTATGGGAGTGAAAGAGTTGCAGGACTTGTAAACGAAAATGGCAGTGGGATAAACATGACCCCTTCAGGTTTTCCCTCAGGAACATCCTGCTGAAAGGGACCCAAAACCTCCGTCCAATCCTCCCAAGTCTCCATGGCGGCTAACACTATTCTCTGTGGGATGCTGGACTCAGGAGCGGGGGGCTGTGCTGTCTCTGGTTCAAAACACCTGGAGAGGGCATCTGCCTTGACGTTTTTGCTGCCTGGAGTGTACGTGATTATAAACCTGAACCTCGTAAAAAATAAAGACCACCGGGCCTGACGGGGACTTAGTCTCTTAGCCCCCTCGATGTATTCCAAGTTCTTGTGGTCGGTGTAAACTGTGATCGTGTGTTCTGCCCCCTCTAACCAATGGCGCCATTCCTCAAATGCCAACTTAATGGCCAGAAGTTCCCGGTTGCCTATATCGTAATTTTTTTCTGCAGGTGAAAACCTACGGGAAAAGTAAGCGCACGGGTGTAATCTGCCCTGCAACCCAGATCGTTGAGACAGCACCGCCCCCACCCCAACCTCCGAGGCATCAACCTCCACGATAAAGGGAAAGGACGTGTCCACATGCCTCAAAATTGGTGCTGAGCAAAATAATTTCTTCAAATGAGAAAATGCTGCCACGGCCTCAGGGGACCAGTGGTTGGTATCTGCCCCCTTTTTCATGAGACTGGTAAGGGGGGCAACTATCGTGGAGTACCCCTTAATGAACCTCCTGTAATAGTTCGCAAAACCTAAAAATCTCTGTAGGGCCTTCAACCCCACTGGCTGAGGCCACTCCAACACAGCTGTGACCTTGGCAGGATCCATTGACAGGCCCGAGGTGGAAATTACGTACCCTAGGAACGTGACAGTGGTCACCTCGAAAATACACTTTTCCACCTTAGCATAGAGCATATTTTGTCTTAATTTGTTCAAGACAAACTTCACATGGACCCTGTGCTCGGAGAGGTTATTGGAATAGATTAGTATATCATCAAGGTATACCAACACGAATCTACCCAATACCTCCCGGAATACCTCATTGATTAATTCTTGGAAGACGGCTGGTGCATTGCACAACCCGAAGGGCATCACTAAGTACTCGTAATGCCCGTCGGGTGTGTTGAAGGCAGTCTTCCATTCATCGCCCTTTCTAATGCGGATTAGGTTGTATGCCCCCCTCAGATCCAACTTAGAGGAGATCTTTGCGGTTGTGACCTGCGCGAATAAATCGTCTATCAATGGTAACGGATAGCGATTTTTCACCGTGATTTTATTGAGACCCCGGTAATCGATACAAGGTCGAAGACCTCCCTCTTTCTTCTTAACAAAAAAGAAACCGTCCCCAGCAGGTGACCGGGAGGGCCGGATGAACCCCTTGGCCAAGTTGTCACGAATGTACACCTGCATAGCCATCTTCTCTGGACCGGACAAGTTATACAGGTGACCCCTAGGGGGCGATGAGGAGGTAATTGATCAGCAGCCTTGGGACAAAATACATCTGAAAACTCAGAATATTCCTCGGGAACACCCTCCACGCAAATCTTGGTCTGACCTAATGTCACTTTCCCTAGACACTTCTGGGAACAAAAGTCCGACCAACTGGTTAATTGTCCTGTAGCCCAATTAATCTGTGGTGAATGGAGCTGCAGCCAGGGCATACCTAGGACAATGGTGGAGGTAGACATGTGCAACACAAAAAAACGTAAATCCTCCTTGTGCAGGACCCTAATAATGACTTCCACCTCTGGTGTCTGAGACAGTGGACGGTCCCCTTGTAGTGGGGAGTCGTCCACAGCAGTAACTTGAATAGGTGGTTTTACTGGGGTAAGTGGAATGCCCAACTTCTCTGCAAACTCTAAACTCATAAAGTTAGCCGCGGAGCCTGAGTCAACAAAGGCTTCCGTGGCTTCAAATTTGTCCCCCCACATAATCATACAAGGAAGGAGAAAACGTTTTTCTTTTAGGGGTGAGAGTTGGGCGCCCAGGGTGTCACCCCTTACAACTCCTAGGCGGTAGCGTTTCCCGGCTTATTCTTATCCGGCTTAATGGGACAGTCTCGTACCCTATGCCCCCCTTCACCACAGTACAAGCATAACTGTTCCATCATTCTCCGTCTTCTCTCCACTTGGGTCAGCTTAGACCGACCGATCTGCATCGGTTCAGGTGGAGGCATGATTGGAGGTGATGAGACTGAGGGAGACGGAGATACTAGGGGTGCTGCATAAGATGTCACCCTGATCCGATAACTGCCCCTAGTCTGTTTCTGATGACGTAGCCTGCGGTCGATACGAATGGCTGATGAGATGGCCTCATCGACTGTTTTGGGCTCGGGATGACTTAACATTAGGTCAGACACTTCATCCGACAGCCCAGACAGAAAATAATCCAACAAAGCATATGTATCAAACCTGGCCGTAACCGACCACCGACGGAATTCTGCCGCGTAATCTTCGACCGAGCCTCTGCCTTGCCGCAAAAGTTTGAGCTTCCGCTCAGAGGTCGCAGCAAGGTCAGGGTCGTCGTATATTACTGCCATGGCTTTAAAAAATTCCTCTACCGAGGTCAGGGCTGTATCTGTGGGGGGCAGGTTGTATGCCCAGGACTGGGAATCACCAGTTAACAAAGTTTTAATAAAAATGACCCATTGGGTCTCTGTCCCCGAGGATCGGGGTCTCAACTCGAAATATGATAACACTCTTACTCTTAAAATTCTGGAAGTCAGACTTGTGACCGGAAAATTTATCAGGTACGGGCATACGTATGTCATCACTAGGAGGGGATCGCACTGAATCAACTGACGTCTGGAGGGTTCGCACAGAGCCTGATAGGGCATCAATTAAGGCTTTGTGCTGGCCCAGTGCTTGATGGATGCTATCCACCGAAGTGGCAAGCACAGTCAGAGGGTCAACGCGTGTTTCCATCTGTTTTTTGGTCTGGCGTTCTGTAACGATCGGTGAAGCACAGAGAGGATCTGATTACCGGTGATCTGCAGTATCACTGGAAATACAGATGTATACCAGATTATAAGTGATCTGCAGTATCACCGATAATCCGATATACCAACTAACCTCTGTTCACCTGAGTAGAGTGTAGTGTTTTGGTGCAACAGTAACAATTTGAGGACAAGGCCTCAGTGCAGTCAGGAGTACTGCACGGATTCCTTCCACAGACCCAAACTCTCCAAGATGGGAGGAGTCAGGCTGACAGTAGGAAGGAAGGTCTGAAAGTAACCCTAGGAGGAAGTGTCACTAACAGAATGGGGAACCGCCTCTAACAGGAAGGTCGGTTCTCGAGGTCGGACAAGCCAGGTCGTACACACACGGACAGATAAAGTACAAGATCAGGAGGCAGAGGTGGAGTCTAAGTACAGGCGGGGTTCGGCAACAGAGTATCAGATATATCGAGGTACAAGATCAGGAGGCAGAGGCGGAGTCTAAGTACAGACGGGGGTTCGGCAACAGAGTATCAGATATATCGAGGTACAAGATCAGGAGGCAGAGGCGGAGTCTAAGTACAGGCAGGGTTCAGCAACAGAGTATCAGATATATCGAAGGTACAAGATCAGAGTTCAGGAGGATAGTCAGGCAGGCAAAGAGTCATACCAGATAAACACGATCAAACTAGTACTTTAAGCTATCAACAGAATCTAGCTAAGTGTAGGATTACAGCTCCAGCTGGTCCCGGCACACTTGCGGATCTGACTACGGATCTGGGTGCTTCCACATATGTGATCGCAACGCCAGACAACCAGCAACTGAACAGCCAGCCGTATATATGCTCTACTCCTGCCCAGCACTTCCCCTAAGTGCTGGACCAATGAGAAGTGGAATCCGTGTCAGCTGACCAGCTTGGTCAGCTGACTCACTTCTGGCTGTAATATAAGCCCTGCCTCATAGCGCGCGCGCGTGTCCTTCTGAACCTGTGTGAACTAGTAGTCCCAGCCACACCAGACACGTCTTGTATGCCAGACGCGGGAGCCGTCGCACTGCACGCGGCAACTTCTCCGTGTTCACTCCCACCACTAGCCGCCATGTCACGCACGGGGACAGCCGCCTCAGACTGAGTGGAGGCGGCTGCCTCCCCGTGCCCTGACATACTGCGCACGGAAAGAGCCGCCTCCGCCTGACACATGGCGGCGGCTCTTCCGCGCTTTCTCACAGCCTCTTTGTAAAGCTGTCCAGAGAAGGAGCCTCTCATACTGATTGTGGAAGTGAGTTCCATAGAGTAGGGGCTGCATAGGAAAAGGCCCGAGCACCAAATGTTAAGTGGATCCTGGGAATAACCAGCTTCATCTTGTTGGTAGAGTGGAGGGTGCGTGGAGGGGCATAAAGTTCCAATAGATCCGCTATGTATTTGGGTCCCATGTGGTATAGAGCCTTGAATGTCAGCAGGCAGATCTTAAAATTGATTCTCCATTTTACTGGCAACCAGTGAAGAGTTTGCAGTACTGAGGTGATGTGTGAGCTGCGGGGGGCATTGGCTAGGAGTCTGGCTGCAGCATTCTGTACTAGCTGTAAGGGGCGCAGAACCTTATCTGTAGATTCGATGAACAGGGTGTTGCAGTAGTCGGGAGGATACAAATGCATGAACCAGGGCAGATAGGTTTTCAGCTGGGATAAGGTGTTTGATTTTTGCTATATTTCTTAGCTGGAAGAAGGAAGACTTGACGACAGCTGATACCTGCTGTCTGAGTTTTAGATTTCCATCCAGGATCACCCCAAGGTTTCGCACAGAGTCTTTATACTGTACAGTATCTCCCACAATTGTTAGTTTGAGGTGGTGAGCGTTTTGAACTTTATCCATCATGTGTGAACCACCTACCACCAACACCTCTGTTTTGTCAGAGTTCAGCCTCAGCCAGCTGGTGGTGTTCATCCAATTTTGTAAATCCACTAGACACGCATTTATGGATGCTGATGGGTCTTGGGTGCTAGGCTTGAAGGACAGATACAGTTGTGTGTCATCTGCATAACAATGGTATCCTAGGCCATAGTTCTGGATAATTTTGCCCAGTGGGAGCATGTAGACTGCAAAGAGTAATGGTGATAGTACAGAACCCTGTGGAACTCCATAGGCAAGTGGCACTGGATTAGAGT
The DNA here is from genome assembly GCF_040937935.1 of Hyperolius riggenbachi. Lineage (NCBI taxonomy): Eukaryota > Metazoa > Chordata > Amphibia > Anura > Hyperoliidae > Hyperolius > Hyperolius riggenbachi. The sequence goes on from NC_090650.1 coordinate 108,247,936, forward strand.
AGTGTGTGCCCAGACATACTTGCTGTGTCCTGCCAGATAGGAAGGTCTGAAACCAGCTAAGAACAGTACCCCTTAGGCCACAGTAATTCTTCAGTCGCTGGATTAGTATTTCATGATCTACAGTATCAAATGCTCCAGACAAGTCAAGAAGAATCAGAATTGAGCAATCACCCTTGTCCCTTGCAGTAAGTAGATTATTCATTACTTGGACTAATGCCGTTTCAGTGCTGTGCCTTTTCCTGACTCCTGACTGAAAAGTATCAAAGATGTTGTTATCTGTAAGTGGTGACTGCTTTCTCGATAACTTTTGATAGGAATGCTAAGTTCGCCACAGGTCTGTAGTAGTGTTAGGCATAATTATAGGAGGGTTAGTGTTTGCAGTTAGTTTTAAGTATCATTATAGGAGAGTTAGTGTTAGGAGATAGGGTTAGAGGTTAGAGTGTTAGGTAACATGATAGGAGCATTAATGTTAGGGGATGGGGTAGAGGTTAGTGTTAAGCTGGCCACTAACGGTCCAATTTCTAGTGAAAAATCGTTCGAGCGATCAGAAATTCTGATCGGACGAAAAATCGTTCACTACACCATCAACCAACCAATCATTGCTTCCTATCTATCACGACCACCAAGAAAATCCAAATTTTTGTTCGACGAAAATTCATTCGGGCGACATGTTTTTCACTCATTCATAATCGATTGTGTCCACCAATGGAGATTATTTACAACCAATCCGATCAGAATTTCTGATCGCTCTAACGATTTTTCACTAGAAATTGGACCGTTAGTGGCTAGCTTTAGGTATCATTATAGGAGTGTTAAGCTGGCCACTAACGGTCCAATTTCTAGCGAAAAATCGTTTGAGCGATCAGAAATTTTGATCGGACGAAAAATCGTTCACTACACCATCAACTAACCAATCATTGCTTCCTATCTACCACGACCACCAAGAAAATCCAAATTTTCGTTCGACGAAAATTCATTCGGGCGACATTTTTTTCACTCATTCATAATCGATTGTGTCCACCAATGGAGATTAATTACAACCAATCCGATCAGAATTTCTGATCGCTCGAACGATTTTTCGCTAGAAATTGGACCGTTAGTGGCTAGCTTTAGTGTTAAGGGATAGGGTTAGAGGTTCATGTTAGGGGATAGGGTTAGAGGTTAGCTATCATTATAGGATGATTAGTGTTAGGAGATAGGGTTACAGTTTAGTGTTATGCAATGTTGTAGGAGCGTTAGTGTTAGGGGATAGGGTTAGAGGTTAGGTATCATTATAGGGAGGGTTATTGTTAGGATATAGGGTTACAGGTTAGTGTTAGGTAATGTTAGCGTTGGGGATAAGGATAGAGGTTGGTGCTAGGTATCATAATAGGGGCGTTAGAGTTAGGGTATAGGGTAAAATCTTAGTGTTAGGTATTGTTATAGGAGGTATAGTGTTAGGGGATAGGGTTAGAACTTAGTGTTAGTAAATGTTACGGGAGCGTTAGTGTTAGGGCTAGAGTTGGGCCGAACGGTTCGCCGGCGAACGGGGTTCGCGCGAACTTAGGTGGTTCGCGTGCGGGTACCGCACGCGAACCTTTTGCGGAAGAAGTTCGGTTCGCCCCATAATGCACCTGAGGGTCAACTTTGACCCTCTACATCACAGTCAGCAGGCCCAGTGTAGCCAATTAGGCTACACTAGCCCCTGGAGCCCCACCCCCCCTTATATAAGGCAGGCAGCGGCGGCCATTACGGCCACTCGTGTGCCTGCATTAGTCAGAGTAGGGCGAGCTGCTGCAGACTGTCTCTCAGGGAAAGATTAGTTAGGCTTAACTTCTTCCTGGCTGCATACCTGTTCTGTTCAGTGAGCCCTCAGCCCACTGCATACCTGTACTGTGATCCTGCCACTGCATAGCTGATCAGTGATCCTGCCACAGCATACCTGTTCTGTTCAGTGAGCCCTCAGCCCACTGCATACCTGTACTGTGATCCTGCCACTGCATAGCTGTTCAGTGATCCTGCCACAGCATACCTGTTCTGTTCAGTGAGCCCTCAGCCCACTGCATACCTGTACTGTGATCCTGCCACTGCATACCTGTTCAGTGATCCTGCCACAGCATACCTGTTCTGTTCAGTGAGCCCTCAGCCCACTGCATACCTGTACTGTGATCCTGCCACTGCATAGCTGTTCAGTGATCCTGCCACAGCATACCTGTTCTGTTCAGTGAGCCCTCAGCCCACTGCATACCTGTACTGTGATCCTGCCACTGCATAGCTGTTCAGTGATCCTGCCACAGCATACCTGTTCTGTTCAGTGAGCCCTCAGCCCACTGCATACCTGTACTGTGATCCTGCCACTGCATACCTGTTCAGTGATCCTGCCACAGCATACCTGTTCTGTTCAGTGAGCCCTCAGCCCACTGCATACCTGTACTGTGATCCTGCCACTGCATAGCTGTTCAGTGATCCTGCCACAGCATACCTGTTCTGTTCAGTGAGCCCTCAGCCCACTGCATACCTGTACTGTGATCCTGCCACTGCATAGCTGTTCAGTGATCCTGCCACAGCATACCTGTTCTGTTCAGTGAGCCCTCAGCCCACTGCATACCTGTACTGTGATCCTGCCACTGCATACCTGTTCAGTGATCCTGCCACAGCATACCTGTTCTGTTCAGTGAGCCCTCAGCCCACTGCATACCTGTACTGTGATCCTGCCACTGCATAGCTGTTCAGTGATCCTGCCACAGCATACCTGTTCTGTTCAGTGAGCCCTCAGCCCACTGCATACCTGTACTGTGATCCTGCCACTGCATACCTGTTCAGTGATCCTGCCACAGCATACCTGTTCTGTTCAGTGAGCCCTCAGCCCACTGCATACCTGTACTGTGATCCTGCCACTGCATACCTGTTCAGTGATCCTGCCACAGCATACCTGTTCTGTTCAGTGAGCCCTCAGCCCACTGCATACCTGTACTGTGATCCTGCCACTGCATAGCTGTTCAGTGATCCTGCCACAGCATACCTGTTCTGTTCAGTGAGCCCTCAGCCCACTGCATACCTGTACTGTGATCCTGCCACTGCATACCTGTTCAGTGATCCTGCCACAGCATACCTGTTCTGTTCAGTGAGCCCTCAGCCCACTGCATACCTGTACTGTGATACTGCCACTGCATACCTGTTCAGTGATCCTGCCACAGCATACCTGTTCTGTTCAGTGAGCCCTCAGCCCACTGCATACCTGTACTGTGATCCTGCCACTGCATACCTGTTCAGTGATCCTGCCACAGCATACCTGTTCTGTTCAGTGAGCCCTCAGCCCACTGCATACCTGTACTGTGATCCTGCCACTGCATAGCTGTTCAGTGATCCTGCCACAGCATACCTGTTCTGTTCAGTGAGCCCTCAGCCCACTGCATACCTGTACTGTGATCCTGCCACTGCATAGCTGTTCAGTGATCCTGCCACAGCATACCTGTTCTGTTCAGTGAGCCCCCAGCCCACTGCATACCTGTACTGTGATCCTGCCACTGCATACCTGTTCAGTGATCCTGCCACAGCATACCTGTTCTGTTCAGTGAGCCCTCAGCCCACTGCATACCTGTACTGTGATCCTGCCACTGCATACCTGTTCAGTGATCCTGCCACAGCATACCTGTTCTGTTCAGTGAGCCCTCAGCCCACTGCATACCTGTACTGTGATCCTGCCACTGCATAGCTGTTCAGTGATCCTGCCACAGCATACCTGTTCTGTTCAGTGAGCCCTCAGCCCACTGCATACCTGTACTGTGATCCTGCCACTGCATACCTGTTCAGTGATCCTGCCACAGCATACCTGTTCTGTTCAGTGAGCCCTCAGCCCACTGCATACCTGTACTGTGATCCTGCCACTGCATACCTGTTCAGTGATCCTGCCACAGCATACCTGTTCTGTTCAGTGAGCCCCCAGCCCACTGCATACCTGTACTGTGATCCTGCCACTGCATACCTGTTCAGTGATCCTGCCACAGCATACCTGTTCTGTTCAGTGAGCCCTCAGCCCACTGCATACCTGTACTGTGATCCTGCCACTGCATAGCTGTTCAGTGATCCTGCCACAGCATACCTGTTCTGTTCAGTGAGCCCTCAGCCCACTGCATACCTGTACTGTGATCCTGCCACTGCATACCTGTTCAGTGATCCTGCCACTGTATACCTGTTCTGTGAACCCGCCACTGTATACCTGTTCTGTTCAGTGGACCCGCCACTGTATACCTGTTCTGTGAACCCGCCACTGTATACCTGTTCTGTTCAGTGGACCCGCCACTGTATACCTGTTCTGTGAACCCGCCACTGTATACCTGTTCTGTTCAGTGGACCCGCCACTGTATACCTGTTCTGTGAACCCGCCACTGTATACCTGTTCTGTTCAGTGGACCTGCCACTGTATACCTGTTTAGTGAACACGCCACTGCATACCTGTTGTGTTCAGTGAACCTGCCACTGCATACCTGTTCTGTGAACCCGCCACTGTATACCTGTTCTGTTCAGTGGACCCGCCACTGTATACCTGTTCTGTGAACCCGCCACTGTATACCTGTTCTGTTCAGTGGACCTGCCACTGTATACCTGTTTAGTGAACACGCCACTGCATACCTGTTGTGTTCAGTGAACCTGCCACTGCATACCTGTTCTGTGAACCCGCCACTGTATACCTGTTCTGTTCAGTGGACCCGCCACTGTATACCTGTTCTGTTCAGTGGACCTGCCACTGTATACCTGTTCTGTTCAGTGGACCTGCCACTGTATACCTGTTTAGTGAACACGCCACTGCATACCTGTTGTGTTCAGTGAACCCGCCACTGTATACCTGTACTGTTCAGTGAACCCACCGCATCAGTGCGCATACCTGTGCAGTTAAGTGAACCCACCTACCTACGTGAGTGCACGCAGTGTGATATACCACTCCGTGCATACCCGATATGGACAAAACAGGTAGAGGAAGAGGAAGAGGTAGTGGCAGAGGCAGAGGAAGGCCACCCGGCAGGTCTGCGCGAGGTCGTGTAAATGTAATTTCGTGTGGACCTGGCCCACAGTACAGTGCTCGGAAGAAGGCACGTCCCATCACCTCCCAAGATTGTCAGGACGTGGTTGAGTATTTAGCGACACAGAACACCTCATCTTGCTCAGCCACCAGCGCTACTACTAGCACCACTTCCGCTGCATTTGACACTTCGCAAGAATTATTTAGTGGTGGTGAAATCACTGATGCACAGCCATTGTTACAGCCAGATGAATTTTCACCAGCTCATATGTCTGCGTTACGCGACAACACTATGGATGTAACGTGTAAGGAGGATGAAGGACCTACACATTTGGATTTTTCTGAGGCAAGCGAAGCTGGGCAGGATGATTACGATGATGACGATGATAGGGATCCTCTGTATGTTCCCAATAGAGGAGATGAAGAGGGGGACAGTTCAGAGGGGGAGTCAGAGAGTAGTAGGAGGATAGAAGTTGCTGAAAGAAGCTGGGGCAGCTCTTCGTCAGAAACAGCTGGTGGCAGAGTCCGGCACCATGTATCGCCAGATTCGCCACCTATGTACAGCCAGCCAACTTGCCCTTCAGCATCAGCTGCTGAGGTGCCCACATCCCAGGGTGGCTCAGCGGTGTGGAAATTTTTTAATGTGTGTGCCTCAGATCGGACCAAAGCCATCTGTTCGCTCTGCCAACAAAAATTGAGCCGTGGAAAGGCCAACACTCACGTAGGGACAAGTGCCTTACGAAGGCACCTGCAGAAAAGGCACAAACAGCAATGGGATGGCCACCTGAGCAAAAGCAGCAGCAGCACACAAAAGCAAAGTCACCCTCCTTCTCCTCTTCCTCCTTCAGGTGCATCATCTGCTTATGCCGCTCTCTCCCTTGCACCTTCACAGGCACCCTCCTCCACTCCGCCTCTGCCCTTGAGCGGTTCCTGCTCCTCTGCCCACAGCAGCAGTCAGGTGTCCGTGAAGGAAATGTTTGAGCGGAAGAAGCCACTTTTGGCCAGTCACCCCCTTGCCCGGCGTCTGACAGCTGGCGTGGCGGAACTGTTAGCTCGCCAGCTGTTACCATACCGGCTGGTGGACTCTGAGGCCTTCCGTAAATTTGTGGCCATCGGAACACCGCAGTGGAAGATGCCAGGCCGCACTTATTTTTCCAGAAAGGCCATACCCCAACTGCACCGTGAAGTTGAGAGGCAAGTGGTGTCATCTCTTGCGAAGAGCGTTGGGTCAAGGGTACACCTGACCACGGATGCCTGGTCTGCCAAGCACGGGCAGGGCCGCTACATTACCTACACAGCCCATTGGGTGAACCTGGTGGTGAACGATGGCAAGCAGAAAGCGGCGGACCAAATTGTGACACCTCCACGGCTTGCAGGCAGGCCTCCTGCCACCTCCTCTCCTCCTGCTACATGCTCTTCGCTGTCCTCCTCCTCCTCCTTGGCTGAGTGGCAGTTCTCCTCTCCAGCTACACAGCCCCAGCTCCGCAGGGCCTATGCTGCATGCCAGGTACGACGGTGTCACGCCATCTTAGACATGGCTTGTCTCAAAGCGGAGAGTCACATTGGAGCAGCTCTCCTGGCTGCTCTTAAGAAACAGGTGGATGAGTGGCTGACCCCGCACCACCTGGAGATAGGCAACGTGGTGTGCGACAACGGCAGCAATCTGCTTGCCGCTTTGCATATGGGGAAGCTGACACACATACCCTGCATGGCACATGTCATGAATCTGGTGGTTCAAAGATTTGTGGCAAAGTACCCTGGCTTAGCGGATGTCCTGAAGCAGGCCAGGAAGTTCTGTGGGCATTTGAGGCGCTCTTACACAGCCATGGCACGATTTGCAGAAATTCAGCGTAAAAACAACATGCCGGTGAGACGCCTCATTTGCGATAGCCCCACTCGCTGGAACTCGACCCTCCTCATGTTCTCCCGCCTGCTAGAACAGAAGAAAGCCGTCACCCAGTACCTCTACAACTGGAGTAGAACGAAACAGTCTGGGAAGATGGGGATGTTCTGGCCCGACAACTGGACAATGATGAAAAATGCATGCAGGCTCATGCGGCCGTTTGAGGAGGTGACCAACCTGGTGAGCCGCAGTGAGGGCACCATCAGCGACTTAATTCCCTACGCGTACTTCTTGGAGCGTGCTGTGCGTAGAGTGGCGGATGAAGCTGCGAATGAGCGTGACCAGGAACCGTTACGGCAGGAACAGGCATGGGACCAATTTTCATCAGACCCAGCTGTTTCCTCAACACCTGCGGCAGCACAGAGGGGGGAGGAGGAGGAAGAAGAGAGGTCATGTGCAGAAGATGAGTCAGACTCAGAGGATGATGAGCAAGGTGTTTCTTTGGGGGAGGAGGAGGAGGAGGAGGGGACAGCGGCAGGAGAACAACCGCAGCAGGCGTCGCAGGGGGCTTGTGCTGCGCAACCTTCCCGTGGTATTGTTCGCGGCTGGGGGGAGGAGGTTGACTTACCTGACGTCACTGAGGAAGAGCAAGAGGAGATGGAGGGTACTGGATCCGACTTTGTGCAGATGTCGTCTTTTATGCTGTCCTGCCTGTTGAGGGACCCCCGTATAAAAAACCTCAAGGGGAATGAGCTGTACTGGGTGGCCACACTACTAGACCCTCGGTACAGGCACAAAGTGGCGGACCTGTTACCAACTCACCGGAAGGTGGAAAGGATGCAGCACATGCAGAACCAGCTGTCAACTATGCTTTACAATGCCTTTAAGGGTGATGTGACGGCACAACGCCAGCAAGGTACCACTGCCACTAATCCTCCTCCCGTGTCCACGCAGTCAAAGACAGGACGCTCCAGCGATCTCATGGTGATGTCGGACATGCGGACGTTCTTTAGTCCAACGCCTCGCCGTAGCCCTTCCGGATCCACCCTCCACCAACGCCTGGAACGGCAGGTAGCCGACTACCTGGCCTTAAGTGTGGATGTAGACACTGCTGTGAACAGCGATGAGGAACCCTTGAACTACTGGGTGCGCAGGCTTGACCTGTGGCCAGAGCTGTCCCAATTTGCCATCCAACTTCTCTCCTGCCCTGCCGCAAGCGTCCTCTCAGAAAGGACCTTCAGCGCAGCTGGAGGCATTGTCACAGAGAAGAGAAGTCGCCTAAGTCACAAAAGTGTTAAGTACCTCACCTTTATAAAAATGAATGAGGCATGGATCCCGGAGGGCTGCTGCCCGCCCCAAGACTAAGTCAGTCCCCGCACATACAGCATCTCTGCCTGCACGCCGTGTGACTGGCTGCCTGGCCTGCCCCAAGAAGACTAAGTCGCTCCCAGTCCCTCCACACAGCATGTCTGCCTGCAGGCCGCTTCACTACCTTCTCCGCCACCACCAACAGGGTCCGGGACTCCAGGCGGATTGCTGAATTTTTTAGGCCGCTGCTAGCAGCGGCCGCTGTAATAATTTTTCGGGTGCGTGTACATGACTGCCTAATTTTTCTGGCTGCACTGCGGGCAGCTGCAACAACAAAAGAAAAGGCATGAACATGCGCCCATTCCCCTTCGTGATCATTACCTTGCCGTGGTGAAGGGGCTTGCGTATCACAATGGAGCAATGACCGGCGCCTAGATGAGTGTCTCGGGGGGCACACCCACGATAATAAGGTCGTTGCCTCATTGTGGTCAGACCAAATTTGATCAGCTGGACAGTCACTGTTCTGTCATTCAGCTACATCAGCCAGGTGACTGACCATATGGGCTGTAAAGCCACCAAAACCTGCACTCTCGCCATGGTGCGCACCAGTCCAGCACGGCCGTCACTACACAAACAGCTGTTTGCGGTGCGTTACACGATGAGTTTGGTGCGTCAGTGTGAAGCAGTACCTTAATTACACTACCTGATTGATGTATACACATGCAAGATGTTTGAAAGCACTTTAGGCCTGTCATTTAACATTCAATGTGATTTCTGCCCTTAAAACGCTGCTTTGCGTCAAATCCAGATTTTTCCCGGGGACTTTTGGCATGTATCCCACTCCGCCATCCCCCCCTCCAGGTGTTAGACCCCTTGAAACATCTTTTCCATCACTTTTGTGGCCAGCATAATTAATTTTTTTTTCAAAGTTCGCATCCCCATTGAAGTCTATTGCGGTTCGCGAACTTTAACGCGAACCGAACCTTTCGCGAAAGTTCGCGAACCCGGTTCGCGAACCGAAAATCGGAGGTTCGGCCCAACTCTAGTTAGGGCATAGGGTTGGAGGTTAGTGTTATTTATTGTTGTAGGAGGGACAGTGTTAGGGGATATGGCTAGAGGTTAGTGTTAGGTATCTTTATAGGAGAGTTAATGTTAGGAGATAGGGTAGAAAGAGAGATAAAAATACCAGCAGAGAAATATACAAAATAAAAACTGTTACAAAAATATTGTTAAGAGCAGGCCATTTTGCTATTTTCAACAGTGGGTTAATAGTTTTAGGGTTTGAAATATATATTCCTGAGCAAAAACTCACTTAGGGAAGTCCCATCCCATTGGTACCATTAAAGGGTTTATTAAATACATAATAGAACAAATGTGAATGGCTTCGACAGGAAATATTTTGGGAGGGTGCATCCGTAATGTAAAGCTATATTTCCGGGGTTCTGGCTGGATCATTTGAAATAGGACATGCAGCAAAACATGTAGCATCTACCTAATTTGTTCAAATAAAATTATTATTTTTATTTATGGATCGCCAACATATTCCATAGTGCTGTACAACATGCAAAACATACAACAATGGAGAGTATAGATACATGAGCAGTTTCACATACTGTACAATCAGGACAGCCAGTGACACAAGTACCAATAAATACAATTGATGTGATGTGTAGTTTGTATAACATCACCCATACTGATAGGTGTTCATTTATTATTATTATTATTATTTATTAGATTTATATACCGCCAACATATTACGCAGCGCTGTACAATAAATAGGATTACAGACAATGATAACAGGGTTGACAGAACAATACAGGTAACAGACCATAGATATAACAATACAGGTAATAGCAATAAGATACACAACACAATGCAGATAATAGTACAATGCCAGATCATAAACTGTAATGGTAGTGGTAAAAAATTACCAGTTCATTTGATAAATTGCACAGGAACAGGAAACGAAAGGGGGATGTCCCTGCCCTTGCAAGCTTACAATCTAGAGAATTTACCATCTAAATCTAAGTCTTACCATCTAAATCTTACAATCTTAAGTCTACATTTTACAGTCTATAGGATGACCGATTTTCCTGTGGTAGTATTGAAGAAAAGTCTTAGTTGTATTATATCTAGTTAGTAATGCCATTGGGTGATTAACAAATGTAGTGTGTGGAAAATCAGTGTAAAATATTGCATCTGTAGGCATGACACACTGAGCAACGTATACTATTCCACGTGTGAGTGTATATAAATTCTTGCTTTGAATAATTAAAAGAAAACACACACCTACAAACAACATTTAAGTATATGCTTTATATCTATGTAGTAAAGTAACTGTAACAGAACTCAATGATACACTTAAATAAGGGGAGAATTTCAGGGCATATAAAACAGACAGGTGACATGTTTTATGCAAAGGTAGCTGCCAGCTAACTTTACCAGCAAGGGACAGAGGATGTTCTGCTTCCTCTGGCTGGAAAAGGTCCTCTGGCTGGACTCCAATGCACTTACTCTCTATGATGGTTGTAACACTTTTCCTCCCTAATGCAACTGTGCAAAAGGCAAGTGGCTTCACATAAATAGCATTGTCGGGGATCATTTGGGGCATACAGTAAAATATACTCCACATACTGGATATTATTATTTTACTATATATTTGTATAGCAAAAACAATTTTTTTTAACTGTTTTAGAGTACATTTTTTAAATTATGTCACCCCGCAGTTTCGCAAACTAGCGTCATCCCCGGTCGGGAAGGAGACAGGCGGCACCTTTATACTGTCCTTTACTGCTGACCCATACATGCGTGCAACTTTCTCGGGGTTCCCATTGCATGGGCCCCGTATGTAAGTTTTGTTTTTATGCTATTTTTAAGCTGTTTTTACTATAAAAACTCTATATTAAATGGTTTACACTTAGAGTTGCCGGTTGTTTGTTTTTTATGACGTTTACTGATATCCATTTGTGAGATGAATCATTGCTGAATTGGTGGATCCTGGACAGACTGTTGCTTCCTGATGTCCTACCAAATCGTTGATACAACCTTATAATGTGGGTTGTCACCAGCTGGTAAGCCTTTTTCCTTTTTTTGGGTATCCATGATTGCAGAGCTGTGCCGTGACTCCCATACTTATTGTGGTGGAGATTTACCTGCTCTTATTCTTTGTTGTAGACTCGTCTTTTGTTTTTGGACTCTGCGCTGATGATATATAATTTAGTTGTAACTTGATGACCAGTATAAAATCTTCTTTGTGTTAGCTGAAAAGTTTGTAGCTTGTAGCTACTCACTATGGAGATAGAGTTTAAACTTGTATATAATGTCAGCAAATAATGTCCAAGAATGTAAGATTTTATGGACATAGTGATATAGTTTTAAGATCAATAAAACTTAAAATGTGCTAATTGTCGCAATTGAATATGGTAAAATCTAGGAATAATTAAAATATTTCCCCATTAAAAGGTGCAATGTCCTTTACAAATATTTCATTGATCAGTATTGCTCTCCACAGTTTGATATCTAACCTTTATCATACATATACAGTAGATTTTATTAAAATGATAGCCTTTGATTATGGCTAATGCTAAAGAGGAAAGAGAATATAATTTTATGACTATGCAGATTTAGAAAAAAATACTTCATCATATAATTTAATTAATTCAATACTCCCATCGGAAAAATGCCTAATTAAGACATCTGTTAGAACTCCGTAATATTAATTTAGTGTAAAAGAAAATCTGAAGAACTCTATTTTACTCTGTAAATTGATGGTACATACTTTTAATGGGAGACTTAATTAGACATTTTTATTATCCAACATACTTTATTAAAATCAAGTTCTTAACCTCTTAAATAGCACCATAAATACCTTTAGAAACACTTAGCTTACAATTTCACATTATTACAGATAACATTTCTTAAATGACCTACTACTTAACTTCTTCATTTCCACTTATATCATTGTGCCGGATTTAAATATGTGTTCCTTAGTTAATATACTTGTTTTGGAATATGACTCAAACTACTGTACGAAATGGCAATATATTTAAAACTTTATGGTACATGGAGAGACTATGGTACTTGACATACATCTTTTCATAGTAAGGATTATAGGGGTAAAGTTGTCACTTGGCCCTGAGCTGTGACTGTTCTCTTATTCTTCTGTTATTTAAAGGGAACCTGTAGATACCTAAAAAAAAATAAGTTTCACTTACCTGGGGCTTCTGCCAGCCCCCCCCCCCCCCCAGCCGTCCTGTGCCCACGCATACCCTGGAACAATCCTCCGATCCTCCACCCCGACTCACTTTCTCTTTTTCCGGTTGCCATCCACTGTGCCTGCGCTCCCCTAGCCGCGTGCATCTTTGTATGCGCTCCTGTCGCTAGGAGTGTCCTGTGCAGGTTCAGTAGAGACTTGGTCGTACTGTGCCTGCGCAGGATGCTCCCAGCATCAGGAGTGCAAATGAGGATGCATGCAGCCAGGGCCGCGTAGGCACAGAGGACATCGACTTGTAAGTCGTCGAAAGAGAAAGTGAGCCACAGCGTGGGACTGGAGGTTCATTGCAGGACGACACAGGCACAGGACAGCTGCAGGGGGCTGGCAGAAGCTTTAGGGGGCTGGCAGAATAGGTGGCTATGTGCCAAAGGGGTGCTCTGTTTGCAAGCAGTAGTTTGTTCTCCCGATGTTATATGGTATTATATCACTACTGTATGGTAAAATAGCATAATGTCAGTGTACAGAGCACCTTTATGGTGGGAATTGTATTATTGTGCAGGACTCATTAAAGAAACAAGTGACCTTTGGGATTGAGTCGTTTTTAAATAAATAACTGGCATGTTGTAATGATCTGCTTTGCTGTCTGCACAGGCAGACAGCTTTTTGACCATTTGTTAGGTCTGAGTGCTGCAGGTCCCTGGAAAAGAGACCTGTCTCCACTCTGCAAGCTGCAGAGTTGCTGTTCTGGGGGGGAATTTGCATCCACTTGTCATGCAAATTGCTTAGCTGCTTCCTCTGATGGCTTGCAGTATAAAAACTGTTTGCTCCCAGAATTCCTTGCTGGTCATGATGGTTTGTTCCTGCTAACTTACCTGGAGTCTCAGCCCTTTGCTTACTGTTTGCTAATATTGCTATCTTAGAGTAGTTCCTTGGGAGTGTCCTAGCATTCCTGTTAGCATAGTCAGGTTGTTTGTTACCTGTATTGCTTTGTACTGTCTATCTGTTGCGATTGTCTTGTCGCCAGCGGCGGTCAACAAGAGATCGTTCTGTCTGTTAGGATCGTATTCGCCCTAGCGGTAGTGGCGGTGGTTTCTTCTGTACTCTGTCTGGGAGTGTAGACAGAGCAGCAGTTGCTACTGGCTGCTCCATCTATCTGTCTGTCTGGAACGAACACTTGCTGTCGTCTCGGTGAGGTAACCGTTTAGCAAGCGTTCGCGTTCTCTTTTGTTTTCGTGCTTCTGTGGTTAGTCAGGGTTGGTACGCTTCTCGTGTGGCGACCGTGTCGCGCACACGCTTTGTCGCTATTGCGCTTAACATGTGGTGACCGCATGTAGTTAATCCTGTCTGCTCCTTTGTGTTGGATTACTGTTTGTTATCAGTTCTGTCTTTATTCTGTTCCTTTGCTCTGTATTACTCAGTCTGGTGTCGCTATTAGCAATCGCCATTCTTGCGATTGCGTTCCCACTTGGTTTTCATTGTTGTGTGTTCACCGTCGCCGGGTGGCGACTAGATTGGTGGACACACATACATTCTGTCTCTGTGCTCTCTCTCTCTCTCCAAGGGCTATCTTGCCCTATATTGCCTCACCTCGTACAATTCGCATCTGGCATCTGTGGCAGGGCAGAGGGTTTATTCCTCTGCACTCCACAGCTCCATCTGCCGGTGGGAATTTCCCTCTACAGGTGCATAGCACCATTGCTGGGTTCTGTTATTTTATACACTTGTGGAGGATTTCCGCAGTGTCAGCGCACATCTTGTGCGCTGACCACGGAAATAATTCCCCAATCGTTACACATGTTATTTTAGTGTTTTTGAAAAGGCTGGTTGTGGAGTCTCGATCTTTGGATACTGGCTTGCAACCAGGCTGTTTAGAAGGCGTATGGGAGATTGAGTGATGACTGAGTAGTCAAGTAGATGTCCTCACTTTAGGCAAGAGCCTAAAAAGGAGGCAAGCATCATTTTTATAATGTTGTTAGTCCTTATTAAAATATTGGGAACATGGTAAGGAAAGCAAAACTGTTCTCATTTTTCTGCCAAGAGGCCAAGAAAAAGTGATTAGGATTGCATGTAATGTTCATAAAAGGCTAGTAGAATAGGGGGTGAGGAGTCATAGCAACACTTGCACTTTTTGGGAAAAGGAACGTTGCTTCTAAAGACTGAACTGTATTATACACTTCTATCATAACTTGCTAAGACCTATTTAATTGTCTAAGTGAGTCAGGTGGATATTAAATAAGAGTGTAAAGTGGACATCTTATTACTATTATTGCATATTTATATAGCGCTAATTCATCCATCCAAAAAAGGCACGTGAAAACATGAGTGCCAAACAGCAGCAATAGAATATTGGTAATTTTACTGATATACTAATTGCTCTAAAGCAAGAAAACACAACAAAGAGTAGCACAATGATGGGTGTGCTGCTGCTACGAGGTAGGGGCCAGTTCCAAGCCCAAAGGATAGGAAATGCGAAAACAGTATTACCTCAGCGCAAATGAAGAATGGTCTAGCAGGACACTCTATAACCATATGATGAGAGCAAAACTTGCTGTAATCCCGATATCCCTGCTGCTCCGATCTGTGGCAGCGTTACGATCACCAGCAAAATGGCAAGTCTCCCGTCCTCCGATCACGTGGTCCCCACACTTTTGTTTTTCCTGGGGTTCTCTGTTTCAACTTCGGCCCTTCCAGAAGGTATAGCAGGTATATCTGTAGCATTACAAGCATTACAACTTATGAAATGTATGAGATTTGGAGAATTTTTACAACACCCTAAAAAATAATTTAAAGAATTGTACAACTGTAAAACATGAAGACTCAAAGAGGTCAGCAGAATTATATTAGGCCTTTCTGTCATACCTAAAGAATGTTCCTTAAACAGATTCAAGAATTAGTGTACTTAAGCACTGTCTTCCCTGATAATATGAATTAGGTTGGAAGGGGAACAGCGAGAGAAAAAAGTTTACCCAGTTACTGTATCTCCTTCTGATTTGCTGAAACGTTCTGTATAGCAGGCGCATAACAATAGCTCCTGCAAGTCCTGTGACCATAGGGGGGCCCGGGGCTATGGGGGTCTGCTCCTCCTTTCCTCTCCCTCGCAGAGCACAGCCCAGCTGTGTTAAAGAGAATCTGTATTGTTAAAATCGCTCAAAAGTAAACATACCAGTGCGTTAGGGGACATCTCCTATTACCCTCTGTCACAATTTCGCCGCTCCTCGCCGCATTAAAAGTGGTTAAAAACAGTTTTAGAAAGTTTGTTTATAAACAAACAAAATGGCCACCAAAACAGGAAGTAGGTTGATGTACAGTATGTCCACACATAGAAAATACATCCATACATAAGCAGGCTGTATACACCCTTCCTTTTGAATCTCAAGAGATCATTTGTGTGTTTCTTTCCCCCATGCACTGAAGTTTCAGGCTGCTCTTTTCTTCCTGCAAACAGCTTTGCCCTTGTTTGTAATTCCTCAGTATGTGAAAGCCCAGCCAGCTCAGAGGACGATTTATCCAGCTGATTAGAGCAGCTTCTCTCTTATCTAAATAACACACAGGCAGTGTGCATAGAGGGGCCAGAAAGGATGAGTTCAGAACCACAACACTGAAGAACTTGGCAGCCTTCCAGACACAGGCCGACAAGTCTGACAGGGGAAAGATACATTGATTTATTACAGAGACTGTGATAGCAGAAAGTGCTGCAGTTAGCCAGAACACATTAGAATAGCTTTTGGAACATGTAGGATGATAAAAAACAGGATGCAATTTTTGTTACGGAGTCTCTTTAATATATTTACCCACTCACACTGCATTTCCTCTTCCTCCCAGCAGCCACTCGGTCTAAGCTGCCCCCCTCCCTCTGGATGCCAATTACATGACATGCATCAGGAGGCATGCATGCAGCAGAGCAAGTGACTGCTGGGACAAAGTAGGAAGAGGAGACCTGACAGAACAGGAGCAGGTAAATATTTGTACACAGCCCTGCTGCACCTACTCTGCAAAGGGGTTGGAGGAGTCCAGGCCCTTATAGTCACCAGGCTCCTGGGGGGGGGGGGGGAGGAGAGGGTTAACCATTGCTGCATGCTGCCCATCATTGTTGTGTTTGCTGGGGGGCCTAGAGGAGTACTGTTACGCCTCTGGTTTATAGTGTGTGCAAAGTGAAAGAATTGCTTGTTTCCATTATACTGAAGATCAGGACAACCTAGCATCCTTGTCTCAGAATTTATAGCACTTTTGATTAGTCTTTTTTCACTGTTGAAAGCTGAGATATGATTGATTGTTACAGTTCAACACATCTCACCTAATGCTGTCATTAGTTTTGTCAGTGTATTGCTACTTCAGCTACATGCGAGGGACTTTGTTTCTTAATGATGCAATTATTTCTCTAGGGAATCCCAACTCTGAAACAAGCCTGACCTGTGCCAGAATTCTAAGACTGCATAAACACCTCACACATCCACTCCCAATGTATGGAGCTATAATAGCTTCAATAGCAAGGATTGTAAATATATTTAAGAGGAATCTTTTCTCCTCTGCAATGCCATTCAAATTGCTGTGTACCATGGGGGCTCTCCTGCTATCTCCCTGATCTTCTCCTTTCATATGTGGAGGATGATGAGAATTTTATGTAGAGAGGAGTACTACAGGTACTTAAAGAGACTCTGAAGCGAGAATAAATCTAGCTTCAGAGCTCATAGTTAGCAGGGGCACGTGTGCCCCTGCTAAACCGCCGCATACGCGCAGCAAAACGGGGGTCCCTTCACCCCCAAACCCCCCACTGCGACACTTGATCGCAGGCTTGGTCGCTCCTGGAGGCAGGGCTAATGGCTGCAGCCCTGCCTCCATTCGCGTCTATCAGCCGCGCATCGCCGCCTCTCCCCCGCCCCTCTCAGTGAAGGAAGACTGAGAGGGGCGGGAGAGAGGCGGAGATACGCGCTGACAGACGCGCGTGGGGCAGGGCTGCGGCGGTTAACCCTGCCCCAACCAGGAAGCGCTCCCCGGCATTACGGAGGGGATTTGGGGGATCAGGGACCCCCGTTAAGCCGCGGGATAGCGGCGGTTTAGCAGGGGCACTCGTGCCCCTGCTATATATGAGGTCTGAAGCGAGATTTATTCTCGCTTCAGACTCTCTTTAAAGGTAGCAATGAGTTAAAGGATATGTATACTTTCATAATCTAAATATACTAGAACATCCACAATTACACCTGCGATCAACAATGCAGTTATAATGTATAATCCATCCCTAAAAAGACCTGAAGACACTGTGGTTGACAATTGTTTTACATTTTCCCCCATTATTAACAGCATGTGTGCTATACACCAAAAATGCTGGGCAGGTTTGAGACCTTCTCCACCTCTCCCTGTTACTTGCAAGTTGCAAACTCTCCACTACTGCTTATGTCTAAAGCAACATATACTAGATTATACTTTGCCAATAACAATTACGTCTGTCAAGAATCTAGCATGTGTTGAGTCATGATGCCTGTGGAGCGACAATCCTAGTACATGTGTACCAAGCATAAGAATATTACTTGTATATCTGTGATCTGTTATCTGCACATTAGGTCTGATTAATAGGCTTGTCACAGGCAGGAAGGGAATGGATTACAAACAGGCCTGTGACTGACAGACCTGATGCGCTGGTAAAACATCCTAGATATGTAAGCAATGCTTAGTCACAGCTATCGGCTGCAGTGGTTCCAAGCACACAATCTCACAAACTGCTAGATTGCATACCAGAGCAGCTGATCTATATTATTCAGAGTGCAGGTAAGGGGGAAGTGTTTGGAAAAAAAATAGGCAGCCAGAGGGGATGAAGTACTGTACATTAAGTGCTGTTAAATTCAGGTCACAAGGTGCCGAGGTGGAGAGTTGGGCGCATGATTAAAGTCAACCGACTATCACTAACTGATTGGCTATGGCTACTACTTTGGTTAGCACTTTTAGTTATTACTATATATTGCTATGGCCAGTAGTTACTTTGGACACGGGGGAGGGGAGCATACTCGCAAAATGGAGCTGGGAAAATTTGGGTGCCAAAGATAACCGCTAGTAGAATATCAGTCAAATTACTGATATTCTACTGTTGGGCAGCTCTTAATCCGATAGTGAAATATTGGTAAATTTTTTCTGATATTTTTCTATCCCTAAACCTAGCCCTATTCTTATATGAGCCTTCCCTCTACTGATGTCTAACCCTAACCCACCCTCCTGTCAATGCCCAACCCTAACCGATCCTTCCACCAATGTCGACCCTCTAACAATCCTGCCACCAATGCCTTACTCTAACCGACACCTCCAGTGATGCCTAACCCTAACTTACACCCCACTCATACCAAACCTTAATCGCCCCCCTGCTCCAAACCAACTGATATACAAGCTGCCTTTGCTGCAAAAAACATAAATATCAGGCACCGGGGAAGTTTGGCTGCCACCATAGGCGCCCTCTGTTTTTAGCTGCAGTTTACATAGCGGCCAGCCCTGATGCCTTCTATTTTATCAGGTGCCTCTGATGCCCAAATTTCCCCTTACAGGCACAATTGGCATTGGCGTTTATGGCAGCACCCAAATCTCTGTTACACATTGGTTAGTGTTAGGCATTAGGAAGGGGAGGTTAGTGTTAGGAATTAGGAGGGGTTTAGTGTTAGGCATTAGGAGGGAGGGTTAGTAGTAGTATTAGACATTAGGAGGGAGGGTTAGTGTTAGGCATTAGGAGGGGTTTAGTGTTAGGCATTAGGAGGGAGGGTTAGTATTAGACATTAGGAGGGAGGTTTAGTGTTAGGCATTAGGAGGGAGGGTTAGTGTTAGGCATTAGGAGGAGGTTAGCGTTAGGCATTAGGAGGAAGGGTTAGTATTAGACATTAGGAGGGAGGGTTAGTGTTAGGCATTAGGGGGTAGGGTTAGTGTTAGGCATTAGGAGGGGTTTAATGTTAGGCATTAGGAGGGAGGGTTAGTATTAGGCATTCAGAACGAGGGTCAGTGTTAGGTATTAGGAGGCAGGGGTAGTATTAAAGGCCAACTGAAGTGAGAGGTATGTGGAGGCTGCCATATTTATTTACTTTTAAGCAATACCAGTTGTCTGGAGGCCCTACTGGTCTATTTGTCAGGAGTAGTGAGTGAACACCACCAGAAACAAGCATGCAACTAATCTTGTAATGTCTGACAGTAATGTCAGAAACACTAGATCTGCTACATGCTTGTTCAGGGTCTATGGCTAAATTTATTAGAGGCAGAGGATCAGCAGGATAGCCAGGTAACTGGTATTGCTTAGAAAGGAATAAACATGGCATCCTCCATATCCCTCTTATTACAGTTGTCCTTTAATAATTAGGAGGGAGGGTTAGTGTTAGGTATTAGGAGGGAGGGTTAGTGTGAGAATGGGAGACCAGGTAAGTCAATAGTAAAATTTAGGTAATACTACTAGTGAAACCTACCTAGCTAACCTATACT
Organism: Hyperolius riggenbachi; assembly: GCF_040937935.1. Classification (NCBI taxonomy): domain Eukaryota; kingdom Metazoa; phylum Chordata; class Amphibia; order Anura; family Hyperoliidae; genus Hyperolius; species Hyperolius riggenbachi. The sequence continues at coordinate 108,267,742 of NC_090650.1, forward strand.
GGGGGAATCTACCTAGCTAACCTATACTGTGGGAAATCTACCACCTAACTTACCTATACTGGGGGCACTTACCTGGTTAACCTATACTGGGATCACTTACCTAGCTAACCTATACAGGGGGCACCTACCTGGCTAACCTACTCTGGGGGGCAACTATACTGGGCTATCTATACTGGTGGCTGCTATCCCTGGCTAACCTTTACTTGGAGCAACTATACTTGGCTAGCTATACTGGTGACAACTATACCTGGCTAACGTATACAGGGGGCACCTACCTGGCTTACCATACTGTGGGCAACTATACCTGACTCCCTATACTGGGGGCACCTATAATTGGCTTCCTATACCTGGCTACCTACATACCTACAGTGAGGGTGTTTATTTTTTGGTTCACCAAAGCCATAAAGTTTGGTGCAAATTGTCAGGTGCTGTGTGATCATTCATTGTTGGGGGGGGGGGATAGGGGTGGTGCCCGCTCACAAGTTTGCCTCAGGCAGCAAAAAGTCTACAATAGGCCCTGTAAATTAATTACATTTTAACTATTAAAATGGCACCCAAGTCCTTCAGCGGCACCTCAACATGTTCTCACTAGAGGACCTTTGATCTTTTTAGGGGGGAAAATTAGAAATAAATTATAATTGCATTATTAATAAGGAAACAATATGGAGTTGATTAGGAGCATCCAAGTCACAAGTATATTATCCTTTAGGACAGTCCTTTCAGTGAATGTATGTGGAATAAACGTAAGTTTTTGCAAAAACGTGTAACAGAATCACATTCATTACACGTTAAAATGTTCAACATTAAATAGAAGCCATTAATGGAGAAACGTCTGCTGTGCCGAGAGAGTATAAAAAGTTGAACTGTATGTTAAACATTGGATGCCCTTAACAGAGCTGGAAGATGACGAACATAAATTCAGAAGGTTCACGTTAAAAAAAAAGAGGAAATATTGATGTTCATTATATGTCAGCTGACCATAGCAAATCATCGGATGAAGCAAAATAGGTTTTTGGCCTCAGAGCCGAACATTGAAACAAATCTCCAAAAAACCTCCCCTAGATCATAAACTTTAATGACAAACAGCTGCAGCAATGATTTCTCTGCAGCTGAATTACAGACTGCTACTGCCAACATTGTACATGGAGGGAAAATGGATGTTCTTAAGCTTGTTTGCAGAATTTGGAGACATAAAAGATATATGTCCAACATTTACCTGCTATGGCTAGGTGTGTCGGCTAATTTTCAAACAATCTGTTTGTAGACAATATCGGGATACTGCCTACTCTTTTACCATTGCACAAGAATAAAGTTCATTCGGTGATTGGACGAAACATTGATGTACAGTAATTGCAATCCATTTCCATGGCGTTATAGTCAGAAAAAAAATCGATTTAAAGTTCTTTAAAATGGAAAATTCTATCTATCTATCTATCTATCTATCTATCTATCTATCTATCTATCTATCTATCTATCTATCTATCTATCTATCTACAGTATCTTCTCTCTCTCTCTCTCTCTCTCTCTCTCTCTCTCTCTCTCTCTCTCTCTCTCTTTCTCTTTCTCTCTCTCTGTATATATATGTTGGAATTCTTTTTTTTTCCTGTTTTATCTATCTACTTGAAAAAACATTCCATTTAATTTTCAACGCTCATTTTGTACAGTAAAGGTAATTGGTCGAATTTACATATGTGTACATTTGTCTCATTTTGTACACATATGTAAAATGTATAATTTGCATATGTACACAACACCTTTAGATCACAGGGGTATGGCTCTCTCACTCTTTTGTGTCTTGAACTATGTTATTCCTGTTGTGTCTTGCAGTTTGTTTCACATTTCATTCATCATGTTACATTTGTCACTGAAATGACCAGTTCTGTATTTTGTACTAGTGTCTATATTTGATGTACAAAATTGTCTGTATTATTATGTACCCCATTTTGTTTCTTATTTCGTAGATGGCCACGGAATATGTTATTGCTTTAAAAAAAAATAGAAAAAATTATATATATATATATATATTCAGATCTGGAAAATAATTAGTAATTATACCATATATTCACTATGTACATTTTAACTTTGTTAGTTTTCCAGTGTACTAAAGTTAGCCTGTGTAACAGATTACTAATGCGACAAAGTAAATGGTGTGAGTTAATGATTATACTCACCTTTTTGGGTTTTTTTCCAGGTTAAAGGATACCTGAAGTGAGAAGGATATGGAGGTTGTCATATTTATTTCCTTTAAAGCGGACCTGAACTCAGAACTTCATCTCAGCTGTAAAAGATAAGCAACAGCATAATAACCTTTAACCACTTGATGACCCAGCCTTTACCCCCCTTAAGGACCAGCGCTGTATTTGCTGATCTGTGCTGGGTGGGCTTTACAGCCCCCAGCACAGATCAAACACCAGGCAGAGCGACCAGACCGCCCCCCCTTTTTCCCCACTAGGGGGATGATGTGCTGGGGGGGGTCTGATCGCTCCTGCCTGCGTGTGGCTGGCGGGGGGGGGCACCTCAAAGCCCCCCTCCGCGGCAAAATTCCCCCCTCCCTCTCCTCCCTCCCTTCCCCGGAGATCAGAGGCTGCACAGGAACGGATCTGTCCTGTGCAGCCTCTAACAGGCTCCTGCCTGTCATGTGACAGCGATCCCCGGCCGCTGATTGGCCAGGGATCGCTGATCCAGTACAATGCTGCTACTGTTAGCAGCGTTGTACAAATATAAACAAAGCGGATTATTTCCGCTTGTGTTTACATTTAGCCTGCGAGCTGCGATCGGCGGCCCGCAGGCTATTCACTGAGCCCCCCGCCGTGAATTGACAGGAAGCAGCCGCTCGCGTTAGCGGCTGCTTCCTGATTAATTAGCCTGCAGCTGGCGACGCAGATCTGCGTCGCTGGTCCTGCAGCTGCCACTTTGCCGACGCTCGGTATGAGTGCACGGTCGGCAAGTGGTTAAAGAAAAATATTTCTCTGTTACAGCTGATACTAATCCTGCAATAAATCTGTAATTTGTCCACCTCCTGCTTTCATGGAAGCAGACATATTGTTAACATCATGTTTTTACAAATAAGTTCTCTGCCATGGAAGTCAGCTGACACAGCTAAGGGATCAAATTACAACATGTGCCTAGTCACAGATGAGGGGGAATTAGACAGGCTTAATGCTCTAATTATATACAGGCAGGGCCGAATTTAGAACAAGGCCGCCTAGGCCATGGCCTAGGGCACCACAGGAGCAAGGGCACCAAAGCAGCAGTCTAAACTGGTGCAGCATTTGCAAGCTTGCAAATGCGGCAGTACAGGGAGATCAGGCGAGCACCTGACCGTGGTACTCTGCTGCCAGCCCCCTGTGCAGTGGCTGCCCTGCTCTCTGTGCACGTTGGCATTGTGGCAGGCGGCTACAGACTTGAGCAGCATTGCAGAGTTGCAAGTAGAGGAAGTGGAATAGCTGCTGGCAGTAACTCACATCTCCGCTCGTCTCCAGCATAGAAGCTTCCTCTTCCACTCCGACTCACTTGTAACATGCCAGTGAGTCACATTTGAGAGACGGCAGCTGGAAGGACAGATGCACAGCAACTGATGGAAACGGAGGGGAAGAGGAAGCTTCTGCCATGGAAACGAATGGAGATGTGAATGAAACTGACGGCTGCTGCGGTGTGGAGGCGAGCTGGCTATCTATATGAAGGGGGTAGTGGAAAAGGGAGAGATTAAGGGAATCATCTGGCTACCTATACTAGAGGGAAGGGGTCATCTGGCTACCTATACTGGAGGAGGGAGGTCATCTCGCTATCTGTACTGAAGGAGGGCTGCTGGTGACAGTGGCCTTGGACGGTAAAGAGCACAAATACGGCCCTATATACATGGTGCATTTCTCTATGCTTTCCTTCTGTCCAGTGCAAGAGTTCAGGTCCACTTTAAAACAATCAGGCTGGGAGCACACATAACATAGCGTGAAAGGCTGCATTTTATGTCATGTTTTATGTTAATGTTGTGTGCATTTTTTGTGCATTTTTACTGCATTTGTGGTGTATTTGCGATGCATTTGCAATTTGCATATACAAAATGCATATGCGTTTTGTATGCGTTTTTCATACGTTTTTATATTTCCAATTATGCAAATCTATAGAAAGACAAGAGGAAGCGGAAAAATAGCAAACATTTTTTTTTTTTGGGGAGAAAACGCATATAAAAACGCATAAAAAACGCATACCATTGCGTTCCCATTGACTTTCATTATGTGCGTTTTTGATGCGTTTATGAATATTATGCAACAAAACCGGCGTTTTTAAAAACGCTGGTTTTGTTGCATAGCATTCATTAACGCATGTAAAATGCATATGCGTTTTTTCCTGAGGCCCATAGACTTTCATTAGCAGTAAAAACGCAGAGTTTTCCGCAACGCTAGCATTCCTGCTAGGCTGAATATCACCTGGCTGTCCTTCTGATCCTCTGCCTCTAATACCTTTAACCATAGACCCTGAACAAGCATGCACATCACATGTTTCTGACTGAACTCTAACTGGATAGGACACATGGATAAGCCACATGGTTGTTTAAAGTGTGCGATTCAGACACTACTGATGACAGAAAGCTCCGCAGGACTGCCAGGCAAGTGGTATTGTATAAAAGGAAATACATATGTGGGGTTCCCTTTAACCTCCCTGGCAGTATTCCCGAGTTGAGCTCGGGCTGAGATTTACTTGCTGGGAGCTGTAAGCCGAGCTCAGCTCGGGCTGGCCAAAAACCACCACGCACTGTGTTTACCTGGGTCCCACGCGCAATCGGCGCTGCCAGCGGGACCCAGGCTTCTCCCCCCCCCCTCCTGGCCACCAGGATCCTCTTTACCTGAACTCTATTTCCAGTGATCCCCGGCAGCCAATCAAGGCGGCCAAGCGGCAGTTTGTGGCAGAGCGACCTGATGTCGGGCGGCGTGATGTCATCGGGGCGGAGTCAAATTTTAAAGTGGAGCCGATCTCTCGTTCAGGGCAGTACGCATGCCCTGTAGCATCTAGCCTCTAATCTGGATCCCCCCCCCAAAAAAAAATATATATGCATATATATGTTTGTATATATTTTTGGGTCCTGTTGGGAGGGCATCTGCACTGCCCTGAGCAAGAGATCGGGTCCACTTCAAAATGTGACGGCGTCCCCGACATCACGCCACACCGCCGTTCGGCCGTCCTCATTGGCCCGGAAAAAGAATGCAGGAAAAGGGGAACTCGGTGGCCAGGGGGAGAAGCCTGGGTCCCGCTGGCCAGGTAAACACAGCGTGCGGCGCTTTAGTGCCAGACCGAGCTGAGCTACTTCCAGCCTGCCGTCTGCACCGACGTTTGCCTGGATTTTGACTACTCTCCGCCTGCCACCTGCACCGACATCTGCCTGGATTTTGACTACTCTATGCCTGCCTTATTTGTACAGTTGTACATTTTTTAAAGTTTTTTCACCATAAATTTAGTTAACTTAACAAATGTGTGTTCTAGTATTTTATTTACAGTATATGCAGAATGTCTACCAGGCTTTTACTCTGACATATTTTGGTGAATTATGACTTAAGAATTACAGGCCTAAAATTCTTGTAAAAAATTTCCCACTTTTGGCTCATAATTCCAGACAGCAATGCACCGCCGGGTAGGTTATAGGACATTTGAAGCAAAAAGGATATTTCCTTTTAAACAATACCAGTAGCCTGACAGTTTTTCTGATTTTTTTGGCATCAGAAGTGTTTAAATCACACACCTGAAACAAACATATGTCTAATCCATTGATTTCAGTCATAAACATCTCATCTGCATGCTTATTCAGGGTCTATGGCTAAAGGTATTAGAGGCCGAGATTGAGCAGGACAGCCAGGAAATGTGTTTTAATAGAAGGAAATAAATACAACAGCCTCCATATCCCTCACACTACTTAAGTAGTGTGCAGAGTTTGCAGCAGTGCAGTGTGCAGATCTCTCACCTCCCCTGGATCCAGACAGTCGCAGCCCATCTTCTTTGGGTTCTCTTAGGCTCCACATCTCTTGCTATCTGTTACATGATTACAGACGGTGTTCTGCAAAGAGGTAGAGCACCCCTCCCGGAGATAGGAGGAAGAAGTGCAGTGCTGGATCCAGGGGAGGTGAGTTCTGTGCAGAGGCTGCTGGGTGATTTTCCCCCCGCATTTTAGGGTCTAATAGCAGAAAGAAAACTGCAGATCCTAAAATCCCAAAAGAATCATACCATCAAGAAGGTTACGGCCTTATTCAAACTTGGGCATTTTTTGCCCACAATTTGCACTTTGCTGATCGTCAGCGATCAGCAAACCGATGCTGTACAAGTAATCCTATGGGATTACTTACACTGCAGTGATTGTGGCGCGTTTGTGATTTCCGATGATCACAATTGTGCTGCATGTAGTATTTTCCCAGCGATTGTGCAATTAATGAAAAATCGCAGAATACTGCCATGCAAAATTGCAGCCGGCGTATAGCTGCTATACAGGACCTGCTTATAGTCCTGTGTAACGATTGTGGAACTTTCTCCGTGATCAGCGCACAACGCGCACGCTGACACGGCGGAAATCCTCCACAAGCGTGTAATTGCAGGCACCCAGCAAAAGGTGCTGCGCACCTGTAGAGGGAAATTCCTGTCGGCAGATGGCGCTGGGGAGTGCAGAGGAACCAATCCTCTGTACATCCACAAATGCCAGACAGGAATTGTACGAAGCGCAGAACGCAATCGCAAGAGAGGCGATTGCGAATGAGAACGAGCAAAGGGACAGGTTGCATGTGTGTGCGCCAATCCAGTCGCCACCCCGCGACCACGCACACACAACAGCAGATATGAAATAGGAACGCGATCGCGAGAGGTGCGATCGCCAGACGTGACATAAGGCAGATCAGAATAGAATACGAGGGTAGCAAAGGCACAGCAAATAATACAATGAGAAGATACGGAAAATAACAAACGCTAGCTAACCGCGAACACCGCACTCATTCGCAACAGTGCACGTGGTTATGCGCGGTCTCCACGTGATAAGCACAATAGAGACAAGCACGCCTAACTAACCATCGACAGACAAACATGAAACAGAGGACGCGAGCGCTTGCTTAACGGTTACCTCACCGAGCCTCCAGCAAGCGTAGCAGACAAGACAGACACACGAAAACAGGGACAAGCGAGAGATAGGATCCACAGCACTAGCGAAAAGTGGCTAGCGCGATCCAGGTACAGAGTAGCAGAACAGAAGGATCCCCAGCGCTAGCGAAAAGTAGCTAGTGCGATCCCAGAAGACAGAACAGAAGGATCCCCAGTGCTAGCGAAAAGTAGCTAGCGCGATCCCAGAAGACAGAACAGAAGGATCCCCAGCGCTAGCGAAAAGTAGCTAGCGCGATCCCAGAAGACAGAACAGAAGGATCCCCAGCGCTAGCGAAAAGTAGCTAGTGCGACCCCAGAAGACAGAACAGAAGGATCCCCAGCGCTAGTGAAAAGTAGCTAGCGCGATCCCAGGAGACAGAACAGAAGAGATAGCTGGTAGCAACCGCTGCACCAGCTATACTCCAAGAACAGAGATCAGAACCATTTCCTGTCGGCCACCGTTGGGACAGGACAATGGCAACAGGCAAGACAAGACAGAACAGGCAATACAGATAATACAACCTGACTGGGCTAGAAGGGGAGCCTAAAGCAACCCCCAGGAATTAACTATACTAGATAGCAATGGCTGACACTCCAGCAGTGTCCATCAGGAACAGACCATGGAAAGGAAATGACCAGCAAAGCCTTCTGGGAAACATAAAGCTCTTATAGTGCCAGTCATCAAAGAAGGCAGGTAGGGGATTTGCATAACGAATGTATGCAAATTCCCCAGCAAGAGAACAGACCAGAACTTGCAATGGAAAGACAGGTCTCTGTTCCAGAGTCCTGCAGCATGCAAACCTAAACAATGGTCAAAAGGCTGCCTGCCTGCGCAGGCAGCTGAGCGGATTCTCACATCCTGAAGCAGTGATGCAACTCAATGATAAAGTCTCAAGTGTTTTGAAACCGGTCACTATTATCAAATTCAGAATATATAAGAAAAACATGCACACACACACACACACATATACAGGATCTTCTCAAAAAATTAGCAGATTGTGATAAAGTTCATTATTTTCTGTAATGTACTGATAAACATTAGACTTTCATATATTTTAGATTCAAATACACACAACTGAAGTAGTTCAAGCCTTTTATTGTTTTAATATTGATAATTTTGGCATACAGCTCATGAAAACCCCAAATTCCGATCTCAAAAAATTAGCATATTTCATCCGACTAATAAAAGAAAAGTGTTTTTAAAACAAAAAAAGTCAACCTTCAAATAATTATGTTCAGTTATGCACTCAATACTTGGTCGGGAATCCTTTTGCAGAAATGACTGCTTGAATGTGGCGTGGCATGGAGGCAATCAGCCTGTGGCACTGCTCAGGTGTTATGGAGGCCAAGGATGCTTCGATAGCGGCCTTAAGCTCATCCAGAGTGTTGGGTCTTGCGTCTCAACTTTCTCTTCACAATATCCCACAGATTATCTATGGGGTTCAGGTCAGGAGAGTTGGCAGGCCAATTGAGCACAGTAATACCATGGTCAGTAAACCATTTACCAGTGGTTTTGGCACTGTGAGCAGGTGCCAGGTCATGCTGAAAAATGAAATCTTCATCTCCATAAAGCTTTTCAGCAGATGGAAGCATGAACCCACTTTTGAACCAGAAACAGCGGCAGAAGCGCCTGACCTGGGCTACAGAGAAGCAGCACTGGACTGTTGCTCAGTGGTCCAAAGTACTTTTTTCATATGAAAGCAACTTTTACATGTCATTCGGAAATCAAGGTGCCAGAGTCTGGAGAAAGACTGGGGAGAGAGAAATGCCAAAATGCCTGAAGTCCAGTGTCAAGTACCCACAGTCAGTGATGGTCTGGGGTGCCATGTCAGCTGCTGATGTTGGTCCATTGTATTTTATCAAGGGCAGGGTCAATGCAGCTAGCTATCAGGAGATTTTGGAGCACTTCATGCTTCCATCTGCTGAAAAGCTTTATGGAGATGAAGATTTCATTTTTCAGCACGACCTGGCACCTGCTCACATTGCCAAAACCACTGGTAAATGGTTTACTGACCATGGTATTACTGTGCTCAGTTGGCCTGCCAACTCTCCTGACCTGAACCCCATAGAGAATCTGTGGGATATTGTGAAGAGAAAGTTGAGACGCAAGACCCAACACTCTGGATGAGCTTAAGGCTGCTATCGAAGCATCCTTGGCCTTCATAACACCTGAGCAGTGCCACAGGCTGATTGCCTCCATGCCACGCCACATTCAAGCAGTCATTTCTGCAAAAGGATTCCCAACCAAGTATTGAGTACATAACTGAACATAATTATTTGAAGGTTGACTTTTTTTGTTTTAAAAACACTTTTCTTTTATTGGTCGGATGAAATATGCTCATTTTTTGAGATAGGAATTTTGGGTTTTCATGAGCTGTATGCCAAAATCATCAATATTAAAACAATAAAAGGCTTGAACTACTTCAGTTGTGTGTATTTGAATCTAAAATATATGAAAATGTAATGTTTATCAGTACATTACAGAAAATAATGAACTTTATCACAATATGCTAATTTTCTGAGAAGATCCTGTATATATATATATATATATATATATATATATATATATATATATATATATTATATATATATATATATATATATATATATATATATATATATATATATATATATATATATATATATATATATATATATATATATATATATATACGTTTCAGTTCTTGTACTATTTTGATCTAAACACAGGGTTTACACGATTTGCAAATCATCATCACATTCTGTTCTTATTTACATTTTTCACAGTTTTCCAACTACTTTGCAAATAAGGTCATACATTTTTTGCACAGTATAAATGTTTATATTACTTTATTTCAGGAACATTATTTTTTATAGTGGCCTAGTTTTTTTCTGTGCACTTTTGGTGTGGACATAATAGCCTAACTCATAAAGGATGTACATGATCTTTGTATGCTCACTTAGACATAGTAATTAAACCTGACACCTTGCAAGAAGTATCTGTCTTTAAAATTAGCCGAAAATTCTCTTTGCACCTTGAACTTCATACTTCCCCAAGATATCAATTAGGATTTGGAAGATAATGACAACTACCATGGCCAAGCAGCCAAGATGTTACATTGGGCCAGACATTTCATTAAATGATGAATTGCTGAACATCTTCAGATTTCAAAATAAAATGTTCTCTATGCATTAATCACACCATTTGCAAAACATAACATGCCTAATAAATGCAATGTATGAAATACAGCAATTAAATCAGTATGCATTTTCTCAGGTAGTGATTTCTGTATGATAGAATCTATTTTTTTTAATGTTTCGTACAATAACAAATTTGAATTTTGGCGAGCCTAACGTCAAAACTGAACATCTTCTATTTAGTTATGTCAAATTGTTTGCAAATCGATTGAAAGAATCTTACCTTTTCATAGATTGCTGAAAATACTTGCTCACTGGTGTATCCTTGGCAAAGTGATAAAGTATTTCTATGGTTTATCTCAGGATTTTGTGGTGGGGGCTATAGGGTTCCCCTAGTGGAAGCGGGAAAAAAGGGCGCAGGCAGCTAGTGGACAAAAAGGGCGCCGCCATTCACTCTCATAATAAATAACGTTTACAAACGACGCCCAGAGATTTTTAATGATTTATAAGTGTGCTTGTGGTGATTTACGTTTATAAAATGCACCCATGCCGAATAACGTTTATAAAAATACTAAACATATTTATCTTTTTTAACTAATTAAAACATTATTTAAAGTTTTATCCCTTACTGTTTGTAAAACATTATTATTCACAAAATAAAGCGATCAGTACGTCACGTAAATTGCAATATATTTTTTGCAGCCACAATTAGTAAAACATTATTATCCACATAATAAAGGGGGGTCTTAGGTTTAGGCACCATCAGGGGGGTCTTAGGTTTAGGCACCACCAGGGGGGTCTTAGGTTTAGGCACCACCAGGGGGGGTTTAGGTTTAGGCACCACCAGGGGGGTCTTAGGTTTAGGCACCAACAGGGGGGTCTTAGGTTTAGGCACCATCAGGGGGGTCTTAGGGTTAGGCACCACCAGGGGGGGTCTTAGGGTTAGGCACCACCAGGGGGGTCTTAGGGTTAGGCACCACCAGGGGGGTCTTAGGGTTAGACACCACCAGGGGGGTCTTAGGGTTAGGCACCACCAGGGGGGTCTTAGGTTTAGGCACCACCAGGGGGGTCTAGGGGTTAGGGATAGGTACAGGGAGGGTTCTGTGTAAGACTAGGCTTAGGTATAGTTTTAGTAAAATTTTAGTAATACTTACTAATGTTTTCCAACACTTATTACGAACGTAGTTATATTTATATCATCGTTATAAAGAATATTTTCAGATTTTATTATAAGAGCAAACCATAAATGAAGGTTATTCACAATAATATACAATTATAACAATGAAACATATATTATTGTTTTTTTAATAAACGTAATTATAAGTTTAACTTTTGAAACAGGGAAGATTAACGTTTTCACAATTGCCGATTTTATAAACATTATTTAATGATTTATAATTTTGTAAAACATTATTTGTAAACGAAATATAGCACACTATTTTTATAAACGCTATTAATGATTAATTATGAATTAGCGTTTACACCCCGCGCCCTTTTTGTCCGGGCGCCCTTTTTGTACGTACGCTCCCCTAGTTGTCCAAATTTTGCTTAACTGATAGCATGTTACTTTCAGAAGTCATTTGAGTATTGGAATCTTTTCATATGGCTACGAAAGAACCATCATCTGTATTGTTACTTTACAGTTACATACAGAGACATACTTGGCAGCAATGTTGCTGGATCCAAGACTGAAGGGACTTTTAAACTTTATGCCGGTGAAAAGGCAGAAAGGTGCCATGAACAGTGGAGGCCATGCCAATTCTCCAACTACCAAATAAAAACCTTAGATTAGGTGTTTCTACGGGCCTTTTTTTATATTTATTCAAAAGATTTGAAACAGCAACAGTACACAATGATGACATAGATGCACATTTGTTAAGTTCTTAATTGGAATTGTGCTTGTCAGCATCTCCTACAAATTACTGACATCAAAAATCCTATGTATGTCCTAAATTAACACATGCTTCCTGTTTCCTATTTTGAACACCTGCCACCACCAGCATGCCATCAGAATTTTGTCTTTGTTTCACTTGGAAGATTAACTGTTCAGAAAGGTCGAATGGAACTGGGTTTTGGGTAGTTTACTTATTTTTGACATGGTTTATGTTGACCAAATCTGGTGTAATGTGGACAAGATGCACCCAACACACTTCTCTTAGTGTGAAAATGTATAAATGTCCCTGATTAAATAAACTTTGCTCTTGAGTTTGCTCACAAGAGGTGTTATCTTTTCTTATGTACATTTTTAAAGTCAAAGCAAATCTGAACTGTGAAAACATAGTAAAGATACAAACATAATTAAAATACTCCCCTCCTGCAGATTCTAAGTGGCAACTTCGCTGTCCCCTCTGGTGTGTCATTTGTTCAGTAAACGCTGTAGAAAAACAGGTTCTCCATCCTGAAAATGGCGCCACTGAGGGTGGCGGAAAGCAGCCTGGAGAAGCATGCTCCTCAACGAGCTGTTCAATGTACTGGGCATGTGTGGATTGAGCCTGTGAGACTCCAGGGCACACAGGGGCTGGCAATGGGTGGCTATTGGGCGTTAACAGGTGGTAACAGGTTCTCTTAGACAAAGGAGCTTTGCCTCTCCTTGTTTATGTATGTTCAACAGAAGTATGTTCAACGGGAGTGTGTAATATTTAAGGGGGTGCAGGCATCTGCAATGTGAAAAGGAACAGATAGAGAGGTATGTAGAGATGAGCGTAATGACGTAATTACGATTTCGCAAAATTTCGCGTAATTAGTGTAATTACGATTATGGCCGTAAGTACATAATCGTAATCAAGAAGGATTTCGAGAAATTTCTCGTAAGCGTAATTTTCGCGTAATTTTCGCATTACAATGGGTATTTGTTCATGCCGTAATTTCGCATTAAACGCTACCGTAATTTCGCGTTAAACCTTAACACTCCGTATAATATAAAAAAGCCGCCGACTTTAAGGGTTAATAGCAAAGCCCTCTTAAATGCTAAGAGCCTCAAATTTGGAGAATATATTATGGAGATCAGGAGGAATAAGAGGAAATTTTTTTTTTCAAAAAGACCTTATAGTTTTTGAGAAAATCGATGTTAAAGTTTCAAAGTAAAAATGTATACATTTAAAAACCCGCCGATTTTAACGGTTAATAGCAAAGCCTGCTTAAAGTTTAGGAACACCAAATTCCTAGGGTATATTAAGGGGATCAGTGGGAATAAGAGGAAAACATTTTTTTTCAAAAAGACCTTATAGTTTTTGAGAAAATCGATTTTTAAGTTTCAAGGGCAAAAATGTCTTTTAAATGCGGAAAATGTCAGGTTTTTTTGCACAGGTAACAATAGTGTATTATTTTCATAGATTCCCCCAAGTGGGAAGAGTTTTACTTACTTCGTTCTGAGTGTGGGAAATATAAAAAAAAACGACGTGGGGTCCCCCCTCCCAGACCTCTTTAACCCCTTGTCCCCCATGCAGGCTGGGATAGCCAGAATGCGGAGCACCGGCCGCGTGGGGCTCCGCACCCTGACTATACCAGCCCGCATGGTCCATGGATTGGGGGGTCTCGGAAGGAGAGGGACAGCCAAGCTTTCCCCTCCCCCTCCGAGCCCTTGTCCAATCCAAGGACAAGGGGCTCTTCTCCACCTCCGATGGGCGGTGGAGGTGGAGGCCGCGATTTCCTGGGGGGGGGGTTCATGGTGGAATCTGGGAGTCCCCTTTAAAAAGGGGTCCCCCAGATGCCCACCCCCCTCCCAGGAGAAATGAGTATAGAGGTACTTGTACCCCTTACCCATTTCCTTTAAGAGTTAAAAGTAAATAAACACACAAACACTTAGAAAAAGTATTTTAATTGAACAAAAAACATAGCCACGAAAAAAGTCCTTTAATATTCTTAATTAACCATTAATACTTACCTGTCCCTTTAAATAAATGATCCCTCGAAATAGCCTCGGAAATGTTCTAGCAGTTACAATGTAACAAAGTTATTACAATGTAACAACTTTGTTACATTGTAACTACGCCGCACCCGACGTCACTCGCCGCATACGCGTCTGCGCTGCACAGACCCGACAGAGCTCTGAGCTATATAGCTCAGAGCTCTCTAAGCATCTTTGAATTTGGGCTCCAAATCAGAAGGAACCCCATTGGTCTGCTAAGGACCAATGGGGCTACTTGGAGCCCAAATTCAAAGATGCTTAGAGAGCTCTGAGCTATATAGCTCAGAGCTCTGTCGGGTCTGTGCAGCGCAGACGCGTATGCGGCGGCTGAGCGGCGAGTGACGTCGGGTGCGGCGTAGTTACAATGTAACAAAGTTGTTACATTGTAATAACTTTGTTACATTGTAACTGATAGAACATTTCCGAGGCTATTTCGAGGGATCATTTATTTAAAGGGACAGGTAAGTATTAATGGTTAATTAAGAATATTAAAGGACTTTTTTCGTGGTTATGTTTTTTGTTCAATTAAAATACTTTTTCTAAGTGTTTGTGTGTTTATTTACTTTTAACTCTTAAAGGAAATGGGTAAGGGGTACAAGTACCTCTATACTCATTTCTCCTGGGAGGGGGGGTGGGCATCTGGGGGACCCCTTTTTAAAGGGGACTCCCAGATTCCACCATGAACCCCCCCCCCCCCCCCCCCAGGAAATCGCGGCCTCCACCTCCACCGCCCATCGGAGGTGGAGAAGAGCCCCTTGTCCTTGGATTGGACAAGGGCTCGGAGGGGGAGGCGAAAGCTTGGCTGCCCCTCCCCTTCTGAGACCCCCCAATCCATGGACCATGCGGGCTGGTATAGTCAGGGTGCGGAGCCCCACGCGGCCGGTGCTCCGCATTCTGGCTATCCCAGCCTGCATGGGGGACAAGGGGTTAAAGAGGTCTGGGAGGGGGGACCCCACAGCGTTTTTTTTTTATATTTCCCACACTCAGAACGAAGTAAGTAAAACTCTTCCCACTTGGGGGAATCTATAAAAATAATACACTATTGTTACCTGTGCAAAAAAACTGACATTTTCCGCATTTAAAAGACATTTTTGCCCTTGAAACTTAAAAATCGATTTTCTCAAAAACCATAAGGTCTTTTTGAAAAAAAAAAAATTCCTCTTATTCCCACTGATCCCCTTAATATACCCTGGGAATTTGGTGTTCCTAAACTTTAAGCAGGCTTTGCTATTAACCGTTAAATTCGGCGGGTTTTTAAATGTATACATTTTGACTTTGAAACTTTAACATCGATTTTCTCAAAAACTATAAGATCTTTTTGAAAATTTTTTTTTCCTCTTATTCCTTTTGATCTCCTTAATATACTCTCCAAATTTGAGGCTCTTGGCATTTAAGGGGGCTTTGCTATTAACCCTTAAAGTCGGCGGCTTTTTTACATTATACGGAGCGTTACCGTTTAACGCGAAATTACGGTAGCGTTTAATGCGAAATTACGGCATGAACGAAACGCGAAATTACGCGTTGAAAATTACACTCACGGTATTTTCAATTACGATTTTAATGGCAATTACGCTACCGTAATTTCGCATCGTAATCGCAAATTTCGCATGCGTAATTATAGTAATGCGAAATTACGAAAATTTCGGCTCAACTCTAGAGGTATGTCTGCCTTAAAGGCACATACCGGTATGGTTACATACATGCATAAAATATACAGAATGTTCAGGCACGCGTTATGTGAATTATTTGAGGGCCTTTTGCTTTCTGTGGGCTGGAAAGTTATTTTATTGATAAGGTGCAAACACATCTCATTTTAGAAACTCAGCAGTAAAGTTTATTGCATCAGGACCAATGTTGAGGTTGTTTCATGTGAACTTTTGACCTTTATAAATACTTGAATATCTCAAAAACTAAAAGATAGAAAGATGACTTTTGCAGAACAAATGAGCACACACACATCACTACCCATTCCATATCTGATTGTTGTATGGGGGCTGGGTCAAGTTATAGTTTTAGAGAAAATAAGTGCTATTATCTTCAAAATGACAGCAGCATACATGTTCATGGAGCCTGAAGCCGAGGCAGTTATAGCTAATTGTATAAAAAGTATAATTAGAAGAGAGGTACACTGTATAGCTATATGAAGCTGGAAATATGTGAAACGGAATCACACTGACACGTATAGGAAACTCAGTACACTAGCAGAAAAGTATACTATTATTATTATTATTATTGATTTATAAAGCACAAACATATTCCATGGTGCTGTACAAAGTAAGAAACAAACATGGGTTACATAATAATACAGACAAATGGAATACACCAATATACAATATACAGAATTGATGCCAAAATAGGGAGTCTATCCAAAATACAGAATTGGTATTAACTATGACAAAAGTAACAGAATGAATAAGATGTATAATGCATTCCAAGACACAAAAGGGGAGATAGCCCTGCCCTTTTGAGCAATCTAAAGTTATATGCTGGGTACACACCATGCGTTTTCCCGCTTGATCCGCGGGTCGATCGAGATCGATTCGACTCTTTCCGATGTGCTCGATTCGGGCTTCGAACATTCCTGCCGTTGATTTGCATGTTAAGTATGCAAAATTGACGTCAGGATCGATCGAAGCCCAAATCGAGCACGTCGGAAATAGTCGAATCGATCCCGATCGACCCGCGGATCGAGCGGGAAAACGCATGGTGTGTACCCAGCATTAGAGGGGAAACAAGAGGTGGGGTAGTTTACAATAAACATACCTAGAGGAAGTTGGTTTTAGGATATCTAGTAGGAGTGCAACTTGGCCTTAGGACAAAGGGGAAGTGGCCTAAGGTAAAGCATATGTTTGTCGGAAGGAGTGAGTTTTGAGAGAGCGTTTAAAGATAACAAAGGTTGGAGGGTGACTGATGTGTTGTGGGAGGACATTCCAGAGGAGGGGGAAGCACATGCAAAATCATGTATACGTGAATGCAAGGAGGTAATTCTAGAAGAGGACAACAGAAGGTCATGTGCAGATTTGAGATTGTGATTGAAAACTAGTGTAGAGATGTACAGGGGAGAGAGATTGTGGAGAGCTTAGTAGGTTAGAGTTAAGAGTTTGAACTGGATCCTATGGTTAATTGGTAGTCAATGAAGAGCTTGACAGAGAGGAGCAGCGGAGGAAGAACGAGAAGAAAGATGAATGAAATGAGCAGCTGAGTTCAGTAAAGATTGGAGCGGCGCCAGTCTGTTAGCTGTAAGTCCACAAAGAAGTATACTACAATAGTCCAGACGAGATATTATAAGAGCATATAGTAACATTTTAGTTGTGCCTTGAGTGAGAAAAGGTAGGATGTGAGATATGCATAATATACATAATGTGTATAAACTGGACTATACATGGCTAGTGGCTGGAGATGTTTCTCTTAGATAGCCAGAAAAATAGAGTGAGTTCTTGCTTTTTCAGTCAAGTGAATTCCCCTTCAATAGACAACTTCCCCTCTGATGCCTAAACCTAACAACTCCACCTCCAATGTCTAACCCTAAGCAGCCCCTAACAATGCCTAAAATTTAAGCCCCCCCTGCTGATGCCTAACCCTATCCATCCTCTGGGAAATACCTAAATTCCCCTGCCGATGGTTGCATATTATTTCGGCGCCGCTCAGTTCGGCGTGGTGAGAGCCGAATGACGGCTCTCACCGCTGCTGCTAAACTCCGAGGTGGTGTTAAATACTATTCCCCCTCCAAGTTGTCGCAACTCAGAGGGAGATGTAATTCGGGGTCTGGCAGCCGCCAGAGCCCCGAATTACCGCTATGCGCCCCTCACAGCATAGCATTGCTGCTATGGGGTGCCCAGTTTTGGCGCTCGGCTCTGAGAGCCGCGTGCTGAAATCAGCTGATCCGTCTGCCAATGCCTAACCCCAAAACCTCCCCTCAACTGATGCCTGCCTGCTGATAAAAAGGGTAACACCACAGGTGCCCTATGATAATATCCATAATTGACGGCTGTTATGTGAATTTGGGCGATGGAGGCCACTGCTAAAATAGTGGGTGCCGGGCCACCTGCTAGGCAAACTGCAGCTGTGAATAGCGGGTGGCCCCAATCCCCATGCCCAAATTAACTGCTTTGCGGGAAGCCCCTGCTTCTTAATCACTTTAGCTGCAGGGATGTGAGCCTCACGTCCATGACTGCAGCAGCTACAGCCGCAGGAACGCGAGTTTGAAAAACAGTGATCATTCTTAAATAGTGCCACCGCGCTGCCTCCCGCTTACTTGTTACCACCGCTCCCACCAACGATCATTAGATTAATGAATGGGAACTTTGTTCCCATTTATTCATCTCCCCTCTTGGCCACTGTGATTGCAGGCATCAATGAGATGCCTGCATCACTTCCGAAAGTACCACAGGCACACATTACTTCCTATTTAGCGTGCTTATTGCACACTCATAGGCAATAATGTTTGAGGACATCTTGTGGCCAAATAGTAAAATTACAACTACATACAATAGGGAATACATTTTTTAAAATGTATGCCAAGAGGGTATATTATTATTAAATTATTGGCTTGTGATTAGTAATAGATGTAAAACTGAAAAAATGCACCTTTATTTCCAAATAAAATATTGTCACCATACATTGCAATAGGGATGTAATTTAAACATTGCAATAACCAGGACAAATGGGCAAACAGAATGTGTGGCTTTCTTCCACAGTTTTATATTTAATTTTAAAACTATAATGGCCAAAAACTTAGAAATAATGATTTTTTTCAATTTTTTTCTTACTATTCCCGTTAAAATGCATTTAGAATAAAATAATTCTTAGCATAATGTAACACCTAGAGAAAGCCTAATTGGTGGTGAAAAAAACAAGATATACAGGGTGGGCCATTTATATGGATACACCTTAATAAAATGGGAATTGTTAGTGATATTAACTTCCTGTTTGTGGCACATTAGTATATGTGAGGGGGGACTTTTCAAGATGGATGGTGACCATGTCGGCCATTTTGATGTTGGCCATTTTGAATCCAACTTTTGTTTTTTCAATAGGCAGAGGGTCATGTGACACATCAAATCTAGGAATTTCACAAGAAAAGCCATGGTGTGTTTGGTTTTAATGTAACTTTATTCTTTCATGAGTTATTTACAAGTTTCTCTTTGTTTACAGCCATTGACATGTAGCCGAGATTAACACATGAGGAGCGGATAGAAATTGTGTTAATGTCTGGTGAATGCAGTAACTGTGTCATTGCAGCAGAATTCAATGCATGACACCCTACGAGACCACCCATCTCCCATGCTACAGTTAGCAAACTGCTTGCTAAGTTTCATGAAACTGGTTCAGTGTTGGATTTGCCAAAATGTGGACGCATGAAATCTGTCACTAACGAAGAAACATCAGTGGCTGTCCTAGCTTCATTCAGCAAGAGCCCACAGCTTAGCACTCGCCGCATGTCACTGAAGAGTAGCATTAGTCGAACATCCCTTTGGCGGATATTAGCTACTCACAAATGGCACCCTTACAAACTCCAGCTACTGCAGCATCTCAACGAGGATGACCAAGATCGGCGCACTGAATTTGCAGAATGGGCAAAACAAAAATTGGAACAGGACCCTCAGTTTACGCAAAAGATTTTGTTCAATGATGAGGCAAACTTTTATGTGAACAGTGAAGTTAACAAACAAAACCACCACTATGGATCTGACACTAGCCCACATTGGATAGATCCCTGTTGGAACAAAAAAAAGTGATTGTATGGTGGGGTATATGGGGTACAAAGATAGTGGGGCCATTCTTCATCAATGGAAACCTCAAGGTCACTGGAAATGCAAAATTGCTACATGATGATGTTTTTCCCTCTTTATGCACTGACGGTGTCACGTTCCCTGAGTTTTTCCAGCAAGATGGTGCACCACCACATTATGGGTGTCAGGTCCGAGAATTCCTAGATCTTTGGAGTCATCTAAAGGCAATAGTCTATGCTGTGAAGATACGAGATGCGCAGCACCTGAAAATAAGGATACTGGAAGCCTGTGCTAGCATTTCTCTTGTAGTGTTGATATCAGTGTGTGAAGAGTGGGAGAAGAGGGTTGCACTGACAATCCAACACAATGGCAGCACATTGAACACGTTTTATAAGTGGTCAGAAACTTGTAAATAACTCATGAAAGAATAAAGTTACATTAAAACCAAGCACACCATTGTTTTTCTTGTGAAATTCCCGATAAGTTTGATGAGTCACATGACACTCTTCCTATTGAAAAAAAAAAGTTGGATTCAAAATGGCCTACTTCAAAATGGCCAACATGGTCACCACCCATATTGAAAAGTTTTCTCCTTCACATTTCTAATGTGCCACAAACAGGAAGTTAATATCACCAACCATTCCCATTTTATTAAGGTGCACCCTTATAAGTGGCCCACCCTGTAGATTACTTCGTTGTGATAAGGAGTGAAAGTTATTGGGGAATGAAAGATAGTAGAAGCTCTGAAATGTGAAAATTTCTCTCGTCCATAAGGTGAAAACAACCCACAGGCTGAAGTGTACCAGCTTGGCGGTAATGACGAGATCAGCTCATCCATTACCACCAGAGGGCACTGGTCAGGCCCCGCTGGGCCGATTTTAATAAAAAAAAATTTAAAACACGCAGCTAGGAACTAGCTGCGTATGGGGATCGATCGCCCCGCCACTCGCCGCCGATGTGCCGCTACCTGCCACGTAACAGGCCCCCCCCCCCCCGAGACCCCTGTGCAGCCTGGCCAATCAGTGCCAGGCAGCGCTGAGGGATGGATCACGACTCCGTGTGACGTCACGACATCGATGACGTCTATGATGTCATTCCGTTCATCGCCATGGCGACGGGGAAGCCCTAAAAGAAATCCCGTTCAGAATGGGATTTCTTTACGCGGCATACGCGGCGGCGGCGATCGGAGGAGTGGGAGGGATGCCGCAGGGAGGGGGGCATCATGTAGCTAGTGCTAGGCTAGCTACATGATTTAAAAAACAAAAAACAAAACTGCTGAGCAGCCACCCTGGCAGATTTAATAGAACGCCAGGGTGGTTAACAAAATAATGTTGTTAGTATATAATGTGATGCTGAAGCAATTTATAAAGGCACACTTAACCTCGCTGGTGCTGCATTTCTGTCTGCATTTATGGATCTAAAAGCAGTACATTTTTTTCAAGAATTTTAGGCCTTCAATTCTTAAAGGACTTACGAGGCGGAATTCATAAAAAAAGTTAATTACCTCATTGCAAAAGCAGACCTCAGGGCAGACGAACAGCACCTTGCTCGTCATTATCAGGTGCTTTATTAGCCTAATCCAGTCTTCATTACAGGTCCCGACCCTCCCCAGGGTCGCCTTATGAGAATCGCCGCTTTAAAATTATCTCCTGCGCAGCTCTCATAGCCGGAGCTGCGCAGGATTACAGCCCCCCCTCGTTTTCCGCCCTCTCTCCGTGCGCTCTATTATACGTCATGTGGGCGGCTCCACATGACCACCCACATGACTTACTACACAGTGCCAGCTGCGCCTCCTCAGCAGAGAATACAAGCACCGAGCGAGCAAAGACTTGCTCGCTCAGCGCTTGTATTCTCTGCTGAGGGGGCGCGGCTGGCACTGTGTAGTAAGTCATGTGGGTGGTCATGTGGAGCCACCCACATGACGTATAATAGAGCGCACGGAGAGAGGGCTGAAACGAGCGGGGCTGTAATCCTGCGCAGCTCCAGCTATGAGAGCTGCGCAGGAGATAATTTTAAAGCGGCGATTCTCATAAGGCGACCCTGGGGAGGGTCGGGACCTGTAATGAAGACTGGATTAGGCTAATAAAGCACCTGATAATGACGAGCAAGGTGCTGTTCGTCTGCCCTGAGGTCTGCTTTTGCAATGAGGTAATTAACTTTTTTTATGAATTTCGCCTCGTAAGTCCTTTAAGTATTAACGCACCAAAATATATCAGAATAAAGGCCTGACAGACATCCTGTGTATAAATAAAAGATTGGAACACAAAATTGTTGAAATAATTACATATACAAATAAACCTAAAATATAGTGAAACTGTACAAATAAGGCACCAGACTATACAGTGCGTACATATATACCTAATACATCTCCTGCGCATGGTATATTTTGAAACAGGGAATGGCACAGAGGGCGACATCACAATTGGGGCAGTAGAAGCGTGAAATCCAGGCAGAGGTCAGTGCAGGCAGCCGGCAGAGAGTAGTCAAAATCCAGGCAGTGGTTGGTGCAGGCAGCCGGCAGAGAGTAGTCAAAATCCAGGCAGAGGCCAGTGCAGGTGGCTGGCAGAGAATAGTTAAAATCCAGGCAGAGGTTGGTGCAGGCTGCAGGCAGAGAGTAGTCAAAATCCAGGCAAAAATCAGTAACAGTAACGCCGAAGCACATAGCTCAGAAGCAGTTGGGAACTAAATGGCCGTATTGTTAACATTCTCTGCTTTTAAATGAGCTTATCTGCCATTTCTGCCATGGCAGTCAGGTGACACAGGGGAGAGATAAAACTACAACTTGTGATTAATTAGAGACAAATGAGAAGGGATTAGATAGGCTAAACTCTTTATATACATGCAGGCAGCATTTCTCTCTGTTTACCTTCTGTCCTGTGCAGCAGATCAGGGGCCAGAGGTGTGTGTGTGTGTGGGGGGGGGGGGGGGTGAATGAGACAGATTCAACTCTCTTCATACATACAGGATGCATTTCTTTATGTTTTGTTCTGTCCTGTGCAGATCGGGGTCCAGATGAGGGGATCAGACAGGCTAAACTCTCTATAATACATACAGGGCGCATTTCTCTCTGTTTTCCTTCTGCCTTGTACAAAAGTTCAGGTCTACTTTACATTTTTGTGCCGACCCTTGCCCCCGATGATGTCACCCGGCACTGCCGCCGCCTCTGATTGATTGGCTGACAGCCAGGGAGAGAGGCTGGAGTCCCGCTGCACAGCGCCGATCGCGCGTGGGACTCCAAAACGCTGCAGAAAGCAAGTATTTGCCTACCCCGAGCTGAGCTCAAAATTACCACTCTGGGCTATTTTTTCCTACCGCCTACCGCCAGGGAGGATAAGGGGCCACTGGCGCGAAAATCTTAAAATGTAAAATGTATGTAAACATATACAAATAAGAAGTATGTTTCTTCCAGAGTAAAATGAGCCATAAATTACTTTTTGCCTATGTTGCTGTCACTTACAATAAGTAGTAGAAACCTGACAGAACCGACAGGTTTTGGACTAGCCCATTTCCTCATAGGGGGTTCTCAGGGTTTTCTTTATTCTCAAAAGCAGTTAGTGAATGGCAGTTGCTCCATCCAACTGCTAACAAAAATGTACAGTGAGCAAACAGACTGGCCAGCATCTTTGTATAAATCATTTGTAGGGAGTGTCTTTGCAAGTAATAAAGGCCTTGCTGAGTATCCCCTATGGAGAGATGGACTAGCCCAAAACCTGACGGTAATAAAGTCCGATTTCTACTACTTACTGTAAGTGACAGCAACATAGGAGAAAAGTAATTTATGGCTCATTTTACTCTGGAAGAAACGTACTTACTTGTATGTGTTTACATATATTTTACATTTTAAGTGACAGTGGTCCTTTAAAATATAGATGATAGCTTTGCATTAATAGAGCTATGTTACACACTTACTGCTTGTGTTATGTGTGTTTTTTTTCCTTAAAAAAGTGTAATGGTAATAAGATGTGTAATATTTCCTTGATTTTAACAGTAATATAGTGTTTCAGTGTCACTGCGTATGGATTTTTTTTTTAAGTTACTCTCCATAGCTGCTTCATTGTCATTATGAAAGTGCTCTATAATACCATTGCTGTACAATCATTGTTTACATTTACAGTATATGAAAGAAGTTTGCTCTTACCAGAAACTTTAGATGGGAAAGAAAAGCTGACTAGTATACAAACTATGAGGTGTTATTTTCTCTTCCCATAAGACAGCAGCATCTTAATTGTATTGAACATTATCATTTTATGAATATTTACTGTAAAGGAAAACGTGCACAGTGTTTCGTGCTCTATGGTGACTCGCTAGAAACGTTGCTTGCTGGTTGACTGAAAGTGGAAAGAGAGTCATGGCAGTTATAAAAGGAGGAATATCCCCTGATAGAAACTATTACTTAACATTCACATACTGTAATAATAATACAATGATTGCATGGTTGGTGATAAATGGGGGTTACATTAAGGGGATTTTTCACTTTTGTAAAAATCTGGAAAGCCCCACAATACAAGCAGCTTGGTCTCACCTTGAGTTTTCACTAGAGATTGCTCAAACCTCAGATATTGGGTTCGCGGACCGCGGATGCAAACTTCCGCAAAAATCTGTAAACCGGCATACTCGGCAAACTGCAATAGACTTTAATGGGCAGGCGAACTTTAAAAAGTGCAAACACTGTTTCTGGCCCCAAAAGTGATGGAAAAGATGTTTCAAGGGGTCTAACACCTGGGGGGGGGGGGGGGGGGGGCATGACGGAGTGGGATACTCACCAAAAGTACCTGGGAAAATTATGGATTTGACGCAGAGCTGGGTTATAATCCCTAAAGGGCAGAAATCACATTACATTCCTAAATTGGAGGCATATAGTGCTTGAAAACATCTTGCGTGTGTAGACATGGATCAGGTAGTGTGAGTAGTGTATTGCTTCACACTGACAGACCAGACTCATTGTGTAACACACCGTAAACAGCTGTTTGTGCAATGATGGCCGGGCTGGTGCGCCCGATGGCGAGAGTACAGGCGATAATACAGTGCGCAGTCACACAGAGGCAGTGGAAAGATATGCACTGCTCTAATATAGTGTGCAGTCACACAGATGCAGTAGAAAGATATGCACTGTGCCACTTGTCTAATACAGTGTGCTGTCAGACAGTGGGACTACAAATACCAAGCAGGCAGCAACTGTCTGTGGGCTGTATCTATGCAGTGTCACCCACAAAGCGAGCTATGCTTTAGTAAGTTAAATCACACAAATAGAGTGGGAAGAAATGCACTGATCTAATACAGTGTGTCAGCAAGCAAGGGCACAGCTGCGACAGGGCTATATCTATGCTGTGTCAGTGACGTCACAAACACACACACAAAAAAACAAAACCACATCAAAAGAACATTAGTCCTCAAAAGAGCTGTTTTGGGGTGCTTTCAGCAACACATTTCAGGAGCAAACTAACAAGAGCCTAACTGATGCTTTCCCTCGGTGGCGTAGCTAAGGAGTTGTGGGCCCCGATGCAAGTTTTACTTGGGGCCCCCCAAGCACTCTATACATAGCAATTGATACACCAAAACCTGCCATGGGCAACTACAGTGTCAGAGGTGCAAGAAGGGGATGGGGAACAGTTTGTTAATTATTACCACTATTCAAAGTAGCTATAGAAGTTATTATTATGAGCACAGGACCAATAGAGAGCTAATATTGTAGTTGAGGTAGGGCCCTTCGGGGCCCCTCTGGCCCAAGGGCCCCGATGCGGTCGCAACCTCTGCAACCCCTATTGCTACGCCCCTGCTTTCCCTATCTCTCCAGCAACCTCTCCCTTTCTCTCACTACAGTAGCATCAGCAGAGTGAGAACATGGCTGACGCTGCGGCGTTTTTATAGTGGGGCGGGGTTCCAGGAGGGAGTGCAGCATGATTGGCTGCCATGTGTCTGCTGACTGTGATGTAAAGTGTCAACGTTTAGCGCAAGGACGAGGTATAGGGGGCAGGTCGAACACGCTATGTGTTCGCTACCTGCTGTGGGTGCGGGTAGCTTATATCCGCGCGAACTGCCTGCCGGGCAGACCGTTCGGGCCATCTCTAGTTTTTACACAGCTACACTTGCCGTAAAAGGACAAATGAGGAATGTATAGTTTTAGATGATATATTTACTGCGTATAAAACGCCACTTTTGATAGTTGATCATTACATTTACAGCAATGATGATTCAATACAATACACAAATATAATATTCCCAGGATATGTTTCTTTAAGAACACGGGTAGTATCATCCCAAATTCACAAATCTGTAAAAAAAACAAATTGGTTAGCAGTTTTTCTTCCGTTAGTGTGCACAAGCAGTCGTTTCCTGTCGATGTTGCAATTTAATTGGAGAAATTAAATTGTATTGTTAATGGCCACTAATTCATCTAGATCTTTAACTTTAGCTAGATCTTTAGGCTAGCCTTTTTGAAAGCTATTTTGTCACTTAAAAGTGGCAATTACTGTAGCAATTTCAGGGAAAGTGATTTGGGGCCCTGCTTTCCACAAAGAACTCACTCCGAAAATGCTGCATGTAGGGCGATTGTGATTTTAGCAAATTGCAATGGTTCCCAAGGGATCACCTCTGTTGACTTTCTTTAGCCTAGATTGCCGGCAATTCCAAAGTGCTCCAGTGGGTCCCAGGCTTTACAGGTAGGAACAGTTCCATCAATCCATGCAGACCAAATCTAAAAGGGCACTATATAGTTAAAGTTGTTAAATTAATGGCAAGCACGCTGGCACCATAATTGTGATGATAAAGGTGCACCTTCAGACAAAGCTTCTAGGCAACGATATTTGCATCCCACAAGAGAGGCCTCTACGCCAGTCTTTCCTGTACAGTCAAATGGGTCTTTATCCACCATGCTGCTAGTCTCCTGGTAGACCTCCTCAACCTTCTCCACTTCAAAGATGCTGCTGATGTTAGATGCCTCTGCTCCTCTGTGATCTTTTGCTGTAATAATAATAGGACTCAAAGCGCTGCCTGTGACCATGCCTTTTGCAGTCTCAAAGGCTCAAAGAGGTGGGTCCTTTTTCTTAAAGCTGCTCATAGATGGGGCCTCTCGTACGGCTGATGGAAGTTCCATAGAGTAGGGACTGCACGGGAAAAGGCCTGTGCACCAAATGTTTTCAAGTGGATCCTGAAAATAACCAAATTCATCTTATTCGCAGAGCGGAGCAGCATGGAAGCGAAGTAGTTCATTTCGGCACATGGCGCTGAGTGTCAAAGATGGGCGCCGTCATAGCAGCAATGCTATGCTGCGTGCCTCGCATAATGGTACTAGTTCGGGGTTCCGGTGGTTGCCAGACCCAAATTAAAACTGCCTCGGAGTTGTGACAACTCGGAGAGGAATAGTATTTAACGGCGTAGGGGAGGGAAAGCTGTCATTCGGCTCACCCTGCACCAATCGGCCCTGCGCCCATATGAGATGTACTCGCGTGAAAGGACATATAATTCCAATAGACCTGCTATGTACTTGGGTAATGCATATGGTCTACATTATCAAAAACACCATTGCTTTCCAGAGAGTTGGAAGAGAGAGGGAATGATTATAAATCTAGCCTTTGCGGCAATTTAGAGTCACTTTGAAAATACATCTCTACTCTCAGCTGTGAAGAAAAACAATTCAACAGAAAGTAAAATGAAGTGGTGTTTCATCAAAGCAGGGTGATATTACTCAGACTCAGATAGATCATTTCATAGTGTCTCTGATTTACGTAAAAGCCATTAATCTGTTTACCACTTCACTATTTCTGGGGAAATGATTCTTAAAAGTACAACTAAAAATGTTTGTGAAGATAAATTGCATGTTGTCTGATCTAGTAAAAAATAAACATGCTTTTTAAAAAGCTATTTTGTTTAAATGGCGATTAATAAAACAAGAAAAAAGTTTCTATTAAATGTATTATGTGTCCTTAAGCTACTTTATAAAGAGTGCTTTACTTTTTTGCTTATTATAAACTTTAATCCTTATGTTTTTAATAAATTAAGATATAGATTATCTTGTTTCTATAAAATGTATCATGCTTAAAGGACAACCGAGGTGACATGTGACATGATGAGATAGACATGTGTATGTATCGCGCCAAGCACAAAAATAACTAATGTGTGTTTCTTTTTTTCTTTCTCTGCCTGAAAGCGTTAAACATCAGGTATGCAAGTGACAGCTTCTGTCTGGGTCGGGACCGGGTCGGACTGGGTCAGACTATAGCATAACCCTCACTGATAAGTAATTACTTCCATAAAACTTTTATCTGTCAGTAAATGGCTTCTGAGAGCAGGAAAGAGATTAAAAGGGTCTGTAATTCATAGATTTGAGCTCTGGCATACTTCAATGAAGGTGTCAGTGAGCAGAGCTTATGAAACAGTAAAAAGTTAAAAACAAGATTTAATTATAAAATACAGTAAAACTGTGGGATATCTAAAAAAAAGTCATTTTTAGGAGAAGGTGGATAGATACAATTGTTTTTCTCATTAGTTTATTTTCACCTCGGATGTCGTTTAACTACTTGCCGACTGCTCCACGCCAATTGGCGTGAGCAGTGCGGCAGTTCCAGGACCGCTCCACGCCCATTGGCGTGAACGGCTGTCTATGGGGCTAGCAGGAGATCGCAGGGTGCACACGCATCTCCTGCTTGGGGAGCGGAGCTCCGCCCTGCCTTCAGTCTCTGAGCGGCGATTGGCGCTCGAGAGACTTAGACGGCGAAATCGCCGTCTAATTGCTTTGTACAGCGCTGCGATCTGCAGCAGCGCTGTACTGGGGACAGCCGTGTGACACGGCTGCCCCCCTGGGACACAGGGAAGCGATCCGCTGGGGAATCACTTGGGTGCTGAGTTGTACGGCCCTGCAGCTTGGCCTTAAAGCTGCAGTGGCCTATTTAACTAAAAATGGCCTGGTCACTAGGGGGGTTAACACTACGGTCCTCAAGTGGTTAAAGTGAAACTGAAGCAAAAAAAGAAAAAAAACATAGCTATATAGCTTTTTTTAGCTATATTATAGCTTTTTTTTTACAACATTGTATCATACTGTCACAGTTACACATTCTGTCTTTTAAGCTATAAAACAAAGCAGAACTAATGACCCTTTGAACTGTCCTGCAGTAATCCTTATCTAAAGCTGTCACTCACTGTTTCTTGGCTGTTTAAGTGCTTCAGAAACAGCACTGTATTCGACCCAGTGGGTCAAATAGCTTAGAGAAGCTCTTTTGCATAGATAACAGCTGACGTTTTTTAACTCTTCCTGTACTGGAAAACAATATGCATCTCTTTTCTTTGCTACTAATGTTCTATTTCTCAGCTGTACTACACATACATTTCATTATCTCATAAGTTCATTTTTGCTTCAGGTTTGCTTTAAAACTTGTTATAATGAATTTAATTCCTGTTCAAATCATCATATGCACCTCTTGGGGTTCATATGCCACACATTGAAAGGATGTGAGGTGGAGAATCACATTACACTATTGTCCCCTGCAACTCTACATAACAAAGCAGTGACATTTTTAGGCAAAGGCAACTTAAAGAGGAACTCCAGTGAAAATAATGTAATAAAAAAGTGCTTCATTTTTGCAATAATTATGTATAAATGAATTAGTCAGTGCTTGCCCATTGTAACATCTTTTAAATCCCCTTTTACATTCTGACATTTATTACATGGTGACAGCAGCGTCGCTACCATGGGGCGGCCAGGAGCGCTCTGCTCCGGGTGTCAGCTCCAGGGGGGGTGTCATCAAGGCCTCCCCAGAAGCCTTGATGACACAGGAGGGGAAGCAGCGCTGAAGGAGGGGTGGCAGCGTCGTTGGGGAGGGGGGAAATACCCCCCCCCCCACATCTCCCTCACCTGGGTCCCCTCCTTCGGCGCTTCCCCTCCACGGGTGCCGGCAACGGGCACTGACAGCCGCCCTCAGTTTACCCGAGCAGGGCTACGGGAAGATGGCCGCCGACGCCCGCACTGGAGACAAAAATAAACGGCAAGATGGCCGCCGACGCCATCTTGCCGTCTATTTCTGTCTCCAGTGCGGGCTTCGGCGGCCATCTTCCCGTAGCCCTGCACTGATGACGCAGCGGGAGACGGCGTGGGACATTCAAGAGGAGCTGCGGAGAGAGAGGCTGCCTGGGATTTGGAAGAGAGGTTTCGTCTGCAGGTAAGTGAATGTTTTTTTTCTCTTTTACAGGTGCACCGGCCCGGCCACCCACCGCTGCTGCCCACCTACCCACCGCTGCTGCCCACCTAACCACCACCTACCCACCACTGCTGCCCACCACTGCTGCCCACCTACCCACCAGGCTGCCCACCTAACCACCAGGCTACCCACCACTGCTGCCCACCTACCCACCACTGCTGCCCACCTACGCACCACTGCTGCCCACCTACCCACCACTGCTGCCCACCTACCCACCACTGCTACCCAGCAGGCTGCCCATCTACCCACCAGGCTACCCAGCAGGCTGGCCACCTACCCACCACTGCTGCCCCCCTACCCACCAGGCTACCCAGCAGGCTGCCTACCTACCCACCAGGCTACCCAGCAGGCTACCCACCTACCCACCATGCTACCCACCTACCCACCACTGCTGCCCACCTACCCACCACCTACCCACCACTGCTGCCCACCTACCCACCACTGCTGCCCACCTACCCACCAGGCTACCCAGCAGGCTACCCACCATGCTACCCACCTACCCACCACTGCTACCCACCAGGCTGCCCACCTACCCACCAGGCTACCCAGCAGGCTGCCCACCTACCCACCACTGCTGCCCCCCTACCCACCACTGCTACCCAGCAGGCTGCCCACCTACCCACTAGGCAATCAGGCTGCTCACCCTTCACCACCTACCCACCAGGCTATCAGCTTGACAACACTCAAATCTGCTACCGACATTGTGTATTTTGTGGTCAGATTAACTACCGATATTGTGTATTTTGTGGTCAGATCTGCTACCGACATTGTGTATTTTGTGGTCAGATTAACTGCCGACATTGTGTATTTTGTGGTCAGTTTAACTACCGTCATTGTGTATTTTGTGGTCAGTTTAACTACCGATATTGTGTATTTTGTGGTGAAATCTGGTGCTGACATTGTGTATGTTCTGGTCAAATGTGCCGCAAGATTGAATGATTTTTTTCTGGTCAAATCTGCCGACATGATTGAATGTATTTTCTTTTGAAATCTGCTCACATAACGTGTAATGTCTGGTGAAATTTTCTCACATTACGTGTATTTTATGTTGAAAGCTTCTGACATTTTGTGTATTTTCTGGAGAAAAGCTGCGCAATGATGTGAATTTTCTGGAGAAAGGTTGACTAAAACTTGGGTGCACTTTTAAATTAGCTCCGCCCCATCCGGTCATAGCCACGCCCATTTTTTCGAAGCGCGCCGCAGGTGGTGTACCGTGGGTGGGGAGGGGGGTGTCTTTCAATACCTAGCACCGGGTGTCAAATGCCCTAGCTACGCCACTGCATGGTGACATTTTTACTGTTGGCAGGTGATGTAGCTGCTGCATGTTTTTTTGGCAGTTGGAATTTGGAAACAGCTGTAAACAGCTATTTCCCACAATGCAACAAGGTTCACAGACAGGAAACTGCCAGGAGTACCACGGTACTCAGAGCTTCTTGTGGGAGGGGTTTCACCACAATATCAGTCATATAGCACCCCCTGATGGTTTGTTTGTGAAAAGGAATAGATTTCTCATGTAAAAGGGGGTATCAGCTACTGGTTGGGATAACGTTCAATTCTTGGTTGGAGTTTCTCTTTAAATAGTTGTTTACAGTGTCAACTGATTACATCAAGGTTATACAGGTTTTTCAAGAACCAGGAACTCAAGGCATGAGCAATAAGGAAATTATGTCAGAAAACCATTAAATGTCAAAGAAAAACTTAGCAGACATTGCCATAATGGCATATATATGTCATAACATTTTGTTTGGGTCTTGCTATTCCGTGATATTACACATGAACACATTTTGTGGTATTGTATTCACTACATTCTTCATTAAACCGTGGATTCTTATTATTCTGGCCTTGAAAAGTTTTATAGATCTTTTCTTTGGCTCTTATTGAGATTTGACAAAACATATCTTTTTGTAAAGTAACATTTTGGTGATCTAAGTTTTCTATTTTTTCTTTGTTTAGGTTGCTTCTTTGTTGTTAAGATATGAACCTGTCCGTATGGCAAGCTGAATTGCTTTTTTTTTTTCTTTTTCTATTTTTTATATTATTGGGACAATCCGATAGCACCATAAACACTCATCCCATATTAACAGACGCTTTGGGACCCTGATAGGAACCCCCTTCCTAATGGCCATTGGAGCTGATATTTCTGTTTTTCTAGAAAGTGAACATATTCAGCACCTTGAAAAGCTTCCTTCCATGTGGTAGCTGGGCTTAAAGTGGACCTGAACTTAAAATTTCACTATGTCTGAACACAATAAATGATAATAAATATGGACGTTTTTTACATATTTTTTTTTAAATTCATTATACAAAAAAAGTTATGCTAAATTGGCTCTTGTAGCCACGCCCCCCGAGCTTTCCGTGCCGCGGCATGGCCCCAGCATTCACAGCGGCGCTCTGCTGCTGGGCGGATATCGCTGTGGCATCGTTGTGACATCTCGCGATGCTTCCTCCTGAAGCATCACGTGATGTGAGCGTCATTTGGAAGCGCCGGGTATTCTGTAGTTCGCCGGGCCACAGAGAGGAAGAGCGGACGGCAAAGAAGAGCGGGCGACCTGGAGAGAAAAAGCGGATGGCAGAAGAAAGCGGCGGACCTGGTCGGATGATGCAGAACACCGAGGAGGCGCTGCAGACGGAAGAAGCCGAGGACACGAAGAGGAGGACCGGAGGACACCGTGGACCAGATCGGAGGGCACGGAGAAGCAGATGCGTGCAGTGGAGGACATCGCCTGGCAGTTCTGGAAACGGAGAGGTAAGAACAGTATTTCTTCCCCTGCTGCAGCACCCCATAATCGATGGCACCTACCCAGCTAACCTATACTGGGGGGCACCTACCTAGCTAACCTATACTGGGGGGCACCTACCTAACTAAGCTATACTGGGGGCACCTACCTTGCTAAGCTATACTGGGGGCACCTACCTAACTAAGCTATACTGGGGGCACCTACCTAACTATGCTATACTGGGGGCACCTACCTAACTAAGCTATACTGGGGGGCACCTACCTAGCTAACCTATACTGGGGGCACCTACCTAGCTAACCTATACTGGGGGCACCTACCTAACTAAGCTATACTGGGGGCACCTACCTAGCTAAGCTATACTGGGGGCACCTACCTAGCTAACCTATACTGGGGGCACCTACCTAACTAAGCTATACTGGGAGCACCTACCTAGCTAAGCTATACTGGGGGCACCTACCTAACTAAGCTATACTGGGGGCACCTACCTAGCTAACCTATACTGGGGGACACCTACCTAGCTAACCTATACTGGGGGGCATCTACCTAGCTAACCTATACTGGGGGCACCTACCTAACTAAGCTATACTGGGGGCACCTACCTAGCTAAGCTATACTGGGGGCACCTACCTAACTAAGCTATACTGGGGGGCACCTACCTAGCTAACCTATACTGCCGGGCACCTACCTAGCTAACCTATACTGGGGGGCACCTACCTAGCTAACCTATACTGGGGGGCACCTACCTAACTAAGCTATACTGGGGGCACCTACCTAGCTAAGCTATACTGGGGGCACCTACCTAACTAAGCTATACTGGGGTCACCTATCTAACTAAGCTATACTGGGGGCATCTACCTAACTAAGCTATACTGGGGGCACCTACCTAACTAAGCTATACTGGGGGCACCTACCTAGCTAACCTATACTGGGGGCACCTACCTAGCTAACCTATACTGGGGGCACCTACCTAGCTAACCTATACTGGGGGCACCTACCTAGCTAAACTCTACTGGGGGCACCTACCTAGCTAATCTATACTGGGGGCACCTACCTAGCCAAGCTATAATGGGGGCACCTACCTAGCTAAGCTACACTGGGGGCACCTAACTAAGCTATACTGGGGGCACCTACCTAGCTAAGCTACACTGAAGGCACCTACCTAGCTAAGCTATACTGAAGGCACCTACCTAACTAAGCTACACTGAAGGCACCTACCTAACCGAAATCATGATCTTAATAATTGCGATTTTGTTCTTTTTTCAATTTTTTTCAGCTCAGTACAGCCAACGGGTGCAGCCCAAAAGCTTTTTGGTCCCAACCACCGTGTCTTTGTGTGACGCAGAAAAGGTAAACGGATGGTCTCTACATGCCTGGTTCCCACCGTGAAGCATGGAGGAGGTGTGATGGTGTGCGGGTGCTTTGCTGGTGACACTGTTGGGGATTTATTCAAAATTGAAGGCATACTGAACCAGCATGGCTACCACAGCATCTTGCAGCGGCATGCTATTCCATCTGGTTTGCATTTAGTTGGACCATCATTTATTTTTCAAAAGGACAACGGCCACAAACACACCTCCAGGCTATTTGACCAGGAAGGAGAGTGATGGGGTGCTGCACCAGATGACCTGGCCTCCACAGTCACCAGACCTGAACCCATTCGAGATGGTTTGGGGTGAGCTGGACCGCAGAGTGAAGGCAAAAGGGCCAACAAGTGCTAAGCATCTCTGGGAACTCCTTCAAGACTGTTGGAAGACCATTTCAAGTGACTACCTCTTGAAGCTCACGAAGAGAATGCCAAGAGTGTGCAAAGCAGTAATCAAAGCTACTTTGAAGAACCTAGAATATGACATATTTTCAGTTGTTTCAAACTTTTTGGTTATGTACTATACTTCCACGTGTATTAATTCATAGTTTGGATGCCTTCACTGTGAATCTACAATGTTCAAAGTCATCAAAATAAAGAAAACTCTTCGAATGAGAAGGTGTGTCTGTACTGTATATTGGGGGCTCCCTGCCTCATGCCACTAACTGCTCTCAGGAATTCCTGCATCGTATCAGTGACCAGGGATGGGCTTCCAAATCGGATGCCACTCGAAATCATGCTTACAATGAGGCTTAATTGTCTCAGGTGTGTGCATGGGAGACAGAGGGTTAAGTACCCAGAAGTCTGCCGGCTTCTATGTCTTGCACGCGTCTAATAGGGCGAGTTCCATGACTCACTACTGCGCACTTCCTTCTTGAAAGAGAAATTGTGCGGTAGTGAGTCGTGGAACGCGTCCCATTGGACACGTGCAAGACGTGGGATACATACTGTAGAAGCCTGCAGACTTCTGGATAAGTAACCCGCTGTCTCCCATGCACACACCTGAGGCAATTAAGCCTGATTTTAATCATGATTTTGAGTGGCTTCCGATTTGGAACTAGCTATACTGGGCACTGTACTAGCTATACTGGGCACGGTACTAGCAATACTGGGCACTATACTAGCTATACTGGGGCTATACTGGGGCTATACTAGTCATACTGGGCACTATACTAGCTATACTGGGCACTGTACTAGCTATACTGGGGCTATACTAGCTATGCTGTGCACTGTACTAGCTATACTGGGCACTGAACTAGCTATACTGGGCACTGTACTAGCTATACTGGACACTGTACTAGCTATACTGGGGCTATACTAGCTATACTGGGGCTATACTAGCCATACTGGGCACTATACTAGCTATACTGGGCACTGTACTAGCTATACTGGGGCTATACTAGCTATGCTGTGCACTGTACTAGCTATACTGGGGCTATACTAGCTATACTGGGCACTGTACTAGCTATACTGGGCACTGTACTAGCTATACTGTGCACGATACTAGCTATACTGGGCACTATACTAGCTATACTGGGGCTATACTAGTCATACTGGGCACTATACTAGCTATACTGGGCACTGTACTAGCTATACTGGGGCTATACTAGCTATGCTGTGCACTGTACTAGCTATACTGGGCACTGTACTAGCTATACTGGGCACTGCACCAGCTATACTGGGCACTGTACTAGCTATACTGGGGCTATACTAGCTATACTGGGGCTATACTAGCCATACTGGGCACTATACTAGCTATAATGGGCACTGTACTAGCTAAACTGGGCTAGCGCCCAGTATAGCTAGTCTAGCCCCAGTAGTATAGTATAGCCCCAGTATACTAGCCATTCTGGGGCTATACTAGCTATACTGGGCGCTGTACTAGCTATACTGGGCGCTGTACTAGCTATACTGGGCGCTGTACTAGGTATACTGGGCGCTGTACTAGGTATACTGGGCGCTGTACTAGCTATACTGGGGCTATACTAGCTATACTGGGGCTATACTAGCTATACTGGGGCTATACTAGCTATACTGGGGCTATACTAGCTATACTGTGGCTATACTAGCCATACTGGGGCTATACTAGTCATACTGGGGCTATACTAGCCATACTGGGGCTGGGCACTGTACTAGCTATACTGGGGCTATACTAGCTATACCGGGCACTGTACTAGCTATACTGGGGCTATACTAGCTATACTGGGCACTGTACTAGCTATACTGGGGCTATACTAGCTATACCGGGCACTGTACTAGCTATACTGGGCACTTTACTAGCTATACTGGGGCACTACCTACCCATACTGGGGTAACTATACTAGCCATAGTGGGGCAACTATGCCAGCTATGCCACCTCCCCCCCCCTCCCCGCACGACACCGTCCACCAGGACGCGCGGACTCCAAAACACCCCCTTCCCCCGCGGTCCCTGAAAAAAAATTTGGTCAGAAAGTGGTCCCCGGGCCGGAAAAGGTTGGGGGGACCCCTGTATTACAGTTTTCAAACGCACTGTCGAATGCTGGGTATACACGGCAGTTTCTTTCTTTATCAATCGAGCCCCTGATGGCTCAATTGATAATATCCGACAGGTCCGATGACCTGCCGGATAGATTCCCCGCTCAATCCCCGCCGGCGGACAATAGCAGGGAATCGAGTGGCTGATAAGGAGCACCAGCACGGACGAGCGGGGATGCGCTGGCTCGATCCGACGTATAATTGGATCCGTGTATGCCCAGCATAAAACAGCACTGTATTCTAACTAGCCATACTGGGGCATTAGAATAAAGAACTGCAGCTGGCAGGTAAGCAGTAAAGAAAGAAGGGGGAGAGAAACACTTGATTTACAATGAAAGATAGCACTGTCAAAAACAGATTACAGTGTGTAAATCACAAGGACAGCAGAGCAAGCTGAGAGGATAGCCCTGACAGCAAAGGAATGAGGATAGAACTGACGACCGAGGATAGTTCTGTCAGCACAGGAGAGACAAAATACAGAGCAGAAAAATGACAGGCTGGAAAACACAAGCAGACACTGCATACACAGTCGCAGCCAGATGACATCACTGTAACTGTACACTACCAGAAGCTAATTTGCATGCTGCACAGTGATTGGAGGAAGGAGCTGCTGGAGAAAGGAGCTGCTGGAGGAAGTAGGAAATCAGCTGGATGGCACTGTAAACTTGCCAACCAACATGTGGCTGCGCAGTCTACTAGCAATGCAGTAACATAAATAAGGACATCTGACAGGTATAGTACACCAAACATACACTTTTATTTATTAAAGAAGCATTAAGCAACACATCGGATATTTTTTATGGTATCAAATGTTAAGGTCACTTCCTCTTTAACAGAATTGTGTGTCGAATAACGCAAGTTAAAGCTCACACAGCATTAAGGAATCAAGCCTGAAATGAAGTAAGATTCAATAAACAGCAACAACATTTATGCTCGGGTCATTACAGCCTCACTGAACTTTTATGAATCAGACCTTATCGGCCTCATTATCAAAAATTGCATATCTATTCAAACACAATTTAAACCATTAAATACTAGTAATTAATTGGTACAGTTATAGAAAATACAGTTGATTATGAACAGGAATAAACCCCATGATGATAGCAAACTTGTAAGTGCATGGACAACAGATGTAGCAAAGCATAACATTCCCCTACTGACTGCTCCTTTAAAAATGCTTTCCCCAATCTCTGCATAATGTAAATTGAGTTAAGCTAAACAAGTACAAAGGTGAAAGTCAAAGTGACTCAGTAAAACCATTGATCACAAGGCGGAGTTAAAGATTTTTGTAGAGTTTCCTCCATAGTCAGAAACATAATTTGTGCAACAGAATCAGCTCTGTGGAGTAACACTACGTATCCCTATGTAGCATCACAGTTAGGTGATTTGTAATCCAAGGAACTAGGTTAGGAGACTAAAAAGCTAGTGGAAATTCTGGTAGCCATATTTGGAGATAACTTTCACCAAATGTTACATTCAGGAACCACAGGCAGGTAAGAATTAGTGTCCCTTTACTGATGAGTGAATGAGGGCGCAGACAACAGTCATTAGAGGGTAGCGATGGTTGTTCACTGTGGCAAATGGATTTGCATTGGGATTTTCTTGTGGGAATTTGGAGCCCCCCTTATGAAAGGGGCTTCCATATTCCACCTGAAGTCACCTCATACTATTTCCCCCACCTCCTCCTTGAAATATACAGGTATAGTGTAAGGCTTTGTTTTCCTCTGAAGGTCTACCAAAAAATTATAAAACCTGCCAACATGACAAATGGAGCTGAGGAGATAGTTTTGATTCTACCAATTGCTGCAGACCCCAAGCAGCCCACCATATTACCTCCATCATTGACTTAATTGACATTCAGACACATGACCTTGCCAGATACTGCCCCTGTTTAAAGAAATGATGTTCAAACCACATGCTGCAAGGCCTAGTGTATCTCATGACTTCTTTCAGTCCCTATGTCCCAATCTCCTCCGAAGACTTTAATCTATGTGACACATCTCCGTTTAACAGAGGAATGACTAGTGTATTGTCCCAGCACTCGGTTACACACGCACAGTATAGGGATTAAGGCTGGGAATGCAAAACTTCCACCAGAACCCTACAAGTGCATTACAATATGTTAAGCAGGAGACAGATCAAAACAGAAAAGGGTCATATGTACATGGGAAGTGAGAGGTGCATAGTATCCAAGAGCTAGCGATGTCGCGAACATCAAATTTTGGGTTTGCGAACAGCGAATGCAAATTTCTGCAAATGTTTGCAAACATGCGAACCGCCATAGACTTCAGGCAAATTTTAAAACCTACAGGGACTGTTTCTGGCCACAAAAGTGATCGAAACGTTGTTTTAAGGGGTCCAAAACCTGGGCTCAGTGGACTGTGGCATGCTGGAGGGGGATCCATACCTAAAGTCCCACCAAAAATTACGGAGTTGATGCAGAGTCTGGTTTTAATCCCTAAAGGGCAGAAAGTAGTCAGAGAGGAACAAAAACACAGGCCTTAATTCTTTCCATACCTATCTGCAGCAAGTCTGACCCTGCTCTCACTAACAGCAGTCAGCAGACTTCGACGAAGGCTTATTATTAGCTGAAAGCGTAGTGTTTATTCATCTCTAAGTTAGCCAATAAATGGTATCATCCTGATTCAAAACTCATTGCAATTTGGCCACCGCACCTGCTTTTTAATAGGAAACATCTATCAACCCTTCGCACACTCACATGCAAATGTTCAAACAAATGCATTCACAGATTCACTCATCCAGGCAAAACTGTTATCCCTACAGCTAAATTAAAAGCCAGGATTTTAGTTCACAGAAGAATGCATTCTTATGCTTAGTCACCTATACTGCGCAGAAGTACCCAGGTAAACATAGGTGTCCTAACTCTGGCCCTGTAACATGCATAGTGCAGACATGCAAACACATTCATTGCATCAAACCTATCAATGGATTAGGAGCACACATCCTAACTTCCTCTCCTGGGAAAGACGGTGCATCTTACCAATCGCACAAGGGAGCTAACGCTATGTGTCCATGTGCACCATGCGCATACACCAGCATAAGCTGTGTGCATGCTGACAAACACATACAGGGGAAGGAGGGAGTGCACTGAATTAGACCCTAGCCACAGGGGTCAGTAGTAAAATAGAAATACATATATTCAGGCACATCGCCTCTAGTTAGGACATTAAATAAATTATTAGGGAAAGGGAGGTGCTGAAGGGGGTGTGGCTAGAAAACAGCAAAAATCTATTAACCCTTCGCACACTCACATGCAAATGTTCAAACAAATGCATTCACAGATTCACTCATCCAGGCACAACTGTTATCCCTACAGCTAAATTAAAAGCCAGGGTTTTAGTTCACAGAAGAATGCATTCTTATGCTTAGTCACCTATACTGCGTAGAAGTACCCAGGTAAACATAGGTGTCCTAACTCTGGCCCTGTAACATGCATAGTGCAGACATGCAAACACATTCATTGCATCAAACCTATCAATGGATTAGGAGCACACATCCTAACTTCCTCTCCTGGGAAAGACGGTGCATCTTACCAATCGCACAAGGGAGCTAACGCTATGTGTCCATGTGCACCAAATGTTGCTGCAAATCAAGCTTTAATTTTTTGATATAAGCTACAAACTAAAAAGTAATATAAAATGTGATTTCTCATGCTTATTTTCAGTCTACAACTAGTATTTGCAGCAATGTCTATAAACAATAGATGGTGCTGTGTAGCAATGCTTGCTCATTGCTTTCTAAATAAACTATTTTTAATCACAGCACACTAATTTGCTTTAGTTCATATTTTGGTAAGATTATGTGTTTTACTTCTGTGCAAATTGTACTGCCTATATTAAAGGGTTGACCAAAAAAAGTGCAGCTTCACCTCATTGTTTGAGTTTCCAGGACTTTGTTGTTAGAAAGAAACTCTGGTAACACATTCCTCTTATACCACTCCATTACACTGACCATGATATATACAGGCTGTCTAGGGCTTGAGAT
The DNA here is from genome assembly GCF_040937935.1 of Hyperolius riggenbachi. Taxonomy (NCBI): domain Eukaryota; kingdom Metazoa; phylum Chordata; class Amphibia; order Anura; family Hyperoliidae; genus Hyperolius; species Hyperolius riggenbachi. The sequence continues at coordinate 108,308,420 of NC_090650.1, forward strand.
AATTTACAACCGTAAGAGATGTCCCACTTTATTGAAATTTACCATCATGTTTACATTATAAGTCACATTTTCTTGTCTTAAATTGTCTTTTCTTCTTGGCTCTGGCCCCATCCACTTCACACTGTTGCTCCATAGATGTACCTGGTCACCTTCTACCACCAACTCCCTGCCATGCTATGCATACCAGTCCCCCATGCAACAATTGATGCAGAGAGCATGGCAGAAGTGCTCCCAGCCATTTCTCATTTGTGCCACATGATGATTACTCATTTTCTCTGTGGTTTAGATATATGACTCCAAATTAATAGAACTCAGCAGCTTTCTGAGCTTAGATTCTAAGAGCAAATTTGTCTACCTAATACTGGAAGCACATCTGACTATTTATACTGGGGAGAGGGGGCTACTTAATACTGGGAGCACATCTGGCTTTTTATACTTGGGAGGGGGGGGGCTACCTAATACTGGAGGCATATCTGTCTATGTATACTGGGGAGAGGAGCTACCTAATACAAGGGGCATATCCTTCTATCTACACTAGGGAGGGGGCTACTTAATACTGGGGGTACATCTGGCTATCTAAATTGGGGTGGGGGCTACACTAATACTGGGGGCATATCTGGCTATGTATACTGGGGAGGGGGCTACCTAATACTAGGGGAACGTATGCCTTTCTACAATGGGGAGGGGCTACCTAATACTAGGGGAACATGTGTCTTTCTACAATGGGGAGGGGGTTACCTAATACTGGGGTCACATCTGACTAGCTATACTCAGGAGGGGGTTACCTAACACTGGGGGCATATCTGGATTTCTATATTGGGGGACTTATATTCCAGTCAACTACTTTGTACTGGTTTCTTTGGTAAAACTAGGTTATATGTGGATACTTAAGTATATACGGTTTTGATAGGAGTGGTTGTGAAAGTCTGTGCATTGTTAAGCTGGCTAAAGCACCTAAAGTAAACAAATGTTTGTCCCTACTATTCCAGCATTATTCCAGGTAGGAAAGGGTTTTGTGGGAATCTAAAGACATATTCGTTTTGGAAATAAAATTGCCTTTATTATATTATTTTATTTTTTGCACTCATGATTAATGACAGCTGTAAAATGTCCCCAGACTTATTACATCGCAAGACCAATGTCAGTTAAGAGTTATCTCCATCCTTCTGGAAATTCCCACTCTTCATAGTTATACAGTAAACATGCACTAGGTTAATTAATGCACAGAGCTATTGCTAACTTCTTTCAGTTTGGTCAAGTGTTTCATCACACTGTAAGTCATTTCTTGCAAGCCGTGTCATCTGAAACTCTCAAAGAGGGCCAGCATCAGATGCTGACTTTCATTATGGTCAGACGCTTCACGTGTGGTTAAGTCAACAAACCTCAAATTTTCCTATTACAGCTCTGATCACTAAAAACTCTGTAAAATATTGTTGCACTCAAACTGTATTTTAAAAATAATAACTTAAAGAAAATCTACAGTCTTGTAAAATATATAAAGTTTCCTAGAAAGAGAAACCATACACATTTTCATTTGATGTTTACTTAATTCTTCAATAGTTCACAATATCAGACTGCAAACTGATAGTTTGTATAACTCTTAAAGAGGAACTCCAGTGAAAATAATGTAATAAAATAATGTACCTCATTTTTACAATAATTATGTATAAATGATTTAGCCAGTGTTTGCCCATTGTAAAAACTTTCCTCTCCCTGATTTACATTCTAACATGGTGAAATTTTTACTGATGGCAGGTGATGTCAGTGGAAGGAGATGCTGCTTGCTTTTTTTGCAGTTGAATTCAGCTGGAAACAGTTATTTCCCACAATGCAACAAGGTTCACAGACAGGAAACTGCCAGGACCATGGTCCTCACAGTTTCCTGTGGGATGGGTTTCACCACAATATTATCCATACAGAGCCCCCTGATGATCCGTTTGTGAAAAGAAAAGGAATAGATTTCTCATGTAAAAGAAGTATCAGCTACTGATTGGGATGAAGTTCAATTCTTGGTCACGGTCTCTCTTTAAGAAAACTGTGTAAAGTTTATTTGGTTTTAACACTAAATAGGAAACACTTTTGTAATTTATACCTTTCCATCTTTATTTGCCCTTCCAAAGGTGTCAGTCACAAAGAATTTATACATTTTCTCTATTCCTTAAGCTCATACTATTTCTTAAGCTCGTACTATTTGAAGAAGTCACGAAATTAGAGGATGCGTTAGTTGTTTGATTAAAGGTGCCTATATTAGCGATGTGTGGGCAGATCGACCAAGAGACAGATCTTTCTCTGATGAAAACCGAGAGATCTGTTGGCTTCCCAAACACTGCAGGGTGATTCCCGATTGATTTCCATTAAAAATTTCACCCTTGCTATGGAGTCCCAAAACTGACAGTAAAGCCTCATACAAACATCCAATTTTGATTTTCCAATGATTGGCCAGTTTTACCACACGTAGTATGAGATGTATACAATATGGTCATAGTATAAATATCTGTTGGTCCTCATAATGCATGGAGGTGGTAAAATTGGTTGGTGATTGCCCATTTAAAAGTGCATGTGTGTATACATCTTGTCCTTAAGTTAATCTTTCCTGTATTTTCTACTGTGAAATGTGTTCTCTGTGCTGCTCCAGTTTTCATTACAGACCATCCAACTATCCAACTAAACTGATAAGATTGTTTTTTTTTTAAACAAAGGTGGAATTTCACTTTAAATAAATTACATTTTTGTCTCATTAACCACTTCCCTACCAACAGTCTCTGTCCCTTAAAGAGGAACTTCAGCCTAAACAAACATACTGTCATTAAGTTACATTAGTTATGTTAATTAAAATAGATAGGTAATATAATCTCTTACCCACCCTGTTTTAAAAGAACAGGCAAAGGTTTGTGATTTCATGGGGGCAGCCATCTTTTTGATTGAAAGAAGGTGACAGGGAGCATGAGACCCAGTTCCAACTGTCCTGTGTGCTGATCACCCCTCCCAGTTGCTAGGCAACGTGAATAACAACATAGGAAAGCCCATCATGCTTTGCACAGCATCAGGGGAAAAAAGCCCAGGCAGTTTTCTTTGATGGGGCGGAGCTTAGCTAAAAATGCAGCTAAAAATGAGACTTCTATAGGAAAAACAAAGTTCTGATGCTGTGAAACTGTTAAAAAAACACCAAGCCTTTTCAGTGCTGCTGAGTAGATTTTTAGTCTGGAGGTTCACTTTAAAGACCAGAGACTGGTGGTACCATAAACTGCAGCATACTGCCGAATTGCTGATCTCAGTCACGACACTGTCCCATCGCCGCAAGCCCCTCTCTCTGCTGTCTCTGTGATGGCACAGTGCTGTCAGCTGGTCAGGAGCCGCTTTCATCGGCTCCTGACGCTGTCTATCAATGTGAGCCAATGTGATTGGCTCTGCGTGATCGTGCTGTCAGGAGCCAATAAAAGCAGCTGCTCCTGACCTACTCACAGAGTTTTGCCATCTTATAGATGGCAGAGCGAGTGAATTGCGGCCTGGAAAGAGCGGCGAGATCGGCTTAGCGGTGGGAATGTGGAATACCAAAGCAGTAGAATCTACATCCAGTCAGAGCTGCAGCACCACCTGCTGGATGTAGATTCGTACTGATTTGGTCCGGAAGCAGTTTAACAGCATTGAAACTTAGCCAAACAATAGCAGCTCTACTCACAAAGCCTTGTGTTAACGTCTTCATCTGAGCTGCTTCCGCTCATTTGACCAAATTTGAAACCTGAATTTTTAGCAGAAGAGGCCTGATTGCAAATATGGTAACATTTGACCATGGGGCTTGCTTTCCAGCTTATCCTATAGTTTATTTATGCTTGCAATTAAAGAGCAGATTCAGTGTAAATAGGATATTCTGGCAATGCTCTTCTAATATAAAGTTTTTACTACCTGCCAGGTTCATAAAACCCTCCCTAAACCTTGTGTCCGCTAGCTTCAGGTGCGTAGCCCCGCCCCATTACAAAAAATCCCCACTTTGGTGCTTCCTTTACTCTCGATAGAGAAAGTGCCAAGGTCCTTTTCTGCAAGGGGTGTGGTTACATGCTGGAAGGTGGCAGACACGGGGCTTGGGCAGGAATTTGAAAAAAGAACACTGGGAATGTAGTTATAACTTTATGGCCTCGATTCATAAAGCATTACCTCATGCGGTAATGCTGAAGACAGCAGACTTTACCGACCACTTAGCAAAATGTCAATTCATAAAGGCTGTTACCGCATGAAAAGCTGACATTACCGACCAGGGAGATAAATTACCGACTTGGCTGCAGTTACCGACAACACGTCAGTAAATTGTCAGCAAATGTCAATTCATAAAGCCTTCAACAAGCGGTAAGCCTGGCGGTAGTTACCGACACCTCTAGTGAGGCGATAACAAGTTACCGACAGCTCTGACAGCTCTGATGAATGTAAAAGTGCAGAGAGCTGAAGTCTGTTTGAGTCATCAGTGAAGAGAGCCAGAGAGCCGTCTGTGTGAATCATTTCAGGCAGGGAAAGACTGTGTGACTCATCTGTCTGAGTCATCAGTGGAGAGAGCCGTCTGTGTGAGTAATTTGAGCAGGCAGGGAAAGACTGTGTGACTCATCTGTTTGAGTCATCAGTGGAGAGAGCCAGAGAGAGCCGTCTGTGTGATTCATTTCTGCAGGGCAAAGAGAGAATCGAGACACTGCTCTACTCTACCGCTCAATGGGCTGTGGTAATTTACCGACCTCCAAGGGCAGCTGGGGAAATCTTTATGAATTAGTACACAGACCGGGAAAATACCGAGTGCGGTATTTTCCCGACAAGATTTTTTTATCGCACTGCTGTTTATGAATCGAGGCCTATATTGGAAGAGGATTGACAGAATGTCAAATTTACACTTACTTTTCTTTTTAACAATCTGCACCAAATTCTGAAATGTCTCAAAGATCTTCAATGCTGTTTAGACAATCACTGCTCACCAAATCACTAAACTATAAGAGCCTTACCACCGTCAAAGGCAGACCCAGGTTATAAGGTTTAACTGCATAGATCCAGGGTTCCCCTTGAATTCAATTCCTCCAGCTGCTGTTGCCACTTGACATACCGATTACTAAATCTCTCCCACTCAGAGGAAAACTGTCAGGTCATGCAAAGACGCAAAACTCCTCAAAGTGTAAACCATTCAAGCATTTATTCAAATCAACAATCCACATAAAATTAAAGAGAAAAATCTCACATTAGGGGGTCCACAGACCACAGTATGGTTTATTTATACCTATTATTGGAGTTGGGTTTTAACCACTTTCCTACTCTTGCCAGGCTTATTTACATCCCTGAATACTTCACTTTAGGTGCAGGGACGTAGATAAGCATCTCTGTTTACTTACGGCCGCCACTCACAATCGTTGCATCTCTCTTATTCACAATCCTATTCCTCCGTGATTGGGGATGAGAAACAGCTGTTCTCAAACCCGATCACTGTGCCTGTGATGAATCAAAGCCTCCGGCCGCTCTTACTAAAAAACAAAATAACAATGTAAACACCACTTATAAACACTTGGTTCCATCTTCTTTTTATAGAACACGGAGTTAGTGTAGCACCATCTTGTGGCCAAAAAGTAAAACTACATCCATATACAAGATAACACACTTTCACATAGAAAAAATACATTTTTAATTTTTTATAATTTTTTAAAGGGAACCTGAGGGGAGAATAATATGGAGGCTGCCATAGTTATTTCCTTATAAGCAATACCAGTTGCCTGGCTGCCCTGCTGGTCCTCTGCCTCTAATACTTTCAACTGTAGAACCTGAACAAGCATGCAGCAGGTCAGGGGTTTCTGACAATATTATCAGAACTAACAAGATTATCTGCTTGCTTGTTTCTGGTGTAATTCAGTTCACTACTGCAGCCAAATAGATCAGCAGGACTGCCAGGCAACTAGTATTTTTTTAAAAGAAATAAATATGGCATATAAATATGGCAGCCTCCATATCACCCTCACCTTGGGTTCACTTTAACTCCTTCCACATATTTACCAAAATTTAAAAAAAAATGACATCATTTAAAAAAAAACTACATAAAAAAAATACCTTTGGGACTTTTTTAAAATATGTATGTTATGAGGTTATATTACGGTCACTTTTGTAAATACAGGCTTGTAATAATTGTTATAGTATTAATAAAAAAAACTAAATGGAAAAATACACCTTTATTTCTAAACAAAATATTAGCACCAGACATTGTACTGGGGACACAATTTAAACATTGTAATAACCGGGACAAATGGGCAAATAAAATGTGTCTGTTTTATCAACACTAGCACATTTTATTTTTAAGCTACAATGGCTGGAAGCTGAGAGATGGTGATTTTTTTTTCAGTGTTTTTCTTCTTCTTCCCTCTTTCTGAAAATTGCTCTGGTTTGAAGTGGAAAAAACCTGTGGTAGGGAAGTGGTTAATTATACGGAGCGACATAAAAAAATGAAACACAAAATAATGTTTTAGAATGTTGTACAGAAATCCAAAAGCATGTACTGATAGTCTCATTAATTTTATAGAGATGCCTTATAAGGACATAAGTTTTCTTTTTGCCATGTTGCATGTCTATAATGATAAGCTTCAACCCCATATTATCCCTACATCTATGGGGAAAGAAAAACATTTTAGTGAAATTATTACATCATCTCCTAGTCCACTATATGTAATATTGTAATAGTGCTGAGTAGTGGAATGTTGGTATTGATCAGGCTTACATGAAAAGATAACTTGCGATTCTACATACTTGCAAGCCATTAATACTAGTAATGTGCTCAAACCAAACAATATCAATAATATCACTAAATCATATTCTGCTCGCTTTGTTTGCATCAATTACTTTGGATGTGTCAATAAACAGTATGAATAGCTTTATTACACTGAAAATGTGATATGTGTATTTGGAAAGGAGGCAGTCTGTTTACACGGCTCTCAATCCTGATGATAATGTCCATTAACAAATTATTGGATGGAATCTATCACTAATGGCAGCTACTTATAAATCACTTTGAAAGGGGTTATAAATTGCTTAAAGTGTATCAGAGCTGAGATAATATAAAAGTTTTATACATACCTGGGGCTTCCTCCAGCCCCATCTGCACGGATCGCTCCCACGCCATTGTCCTCAGTCTTCTCCCTCTTCAGCACCAGGTCCAGTAACTTCAGCCAGTTACGGCCGCCGGAGAGATATGTAAAGGGCACATTTCTTTTGTGCAGACTGCCTGCGACTGGCTGAAGTTACAGGACCCGATACCGAAGAGAGAGAAGACTGAGGACGGCGGTGTGGGAGTGATCCATGTGCAAATAAGGCTGGAGGAAGCCCCAGGTATGTATAAAACTTTTATATTATCTCAGCTCTGGTTCCATTTAAGGTATACCTGCGACTTATACACAGCTACATATTAAAATTAGTTCTGCACAAGCTAACTCTGTAACAAACATTACACTACAATGGTTTTATAAGTAGTTGTACTTTTTTTTAGGTTTTTACAAATTGTCATAAATTTCCATCACCTATGCAGATAGAAAAACGAATATGCTACTCATGTAATACTATAGGTCTCTAAAAAAAAATCTGCAAAAAATAGAATCACATCAAACATGCAGATGCACAGATTCCCCCTAGTTTGGAGACTGTTTGCTCTATAGGTACATTGATTTGTGAATCCCAGAGCTGAAAACAAACTGATGAGATAAACATTTGTATCTATGGTTAGCCTATACTATTTAGCTATGCAGAACTTTCCTCCCAGAGCATTCTGGGAGACCAGGCATTATTTCACTGGCTTCTGCAATTCTCAGAAACAAACATTCTGCAGAGCTGCACCTGACAGGACTAAAGATGTTGCCATCTGTGATAATTTTCAGAATTTAAACCAGAGAGGAAAGATTTTACAATGGGAAAACACTGACTAAATAATTTATATTTTCCGCACTGTTTTTTTTTATTCGGCTATATTCATCACTTCAGTCTATACACTCCATTTCCTTTGGCACTGGCACTTTTATGTCATAGATGGTATTTCTTATGCACATATACCTTTTTATTGTCTTTGCATCTTGATTTATGCACTGGCACTTTGCTAATCCATGATTGTTATAAGGTCTAAATACAGGATTTTTATGCACTATATTTTTGTAATTTGACTAATGCACAGACACTTTGCTATTGTTCTTACATACCTTTTGTCACTGTAGACGTGATGGGTATAATATAGATATGTGGATACATGTATAGATAAGCACTAGCACTTTATTATCATTTTGAATACCATAAAGACCAATTGGTCAACAATTTCACTACCTGGATGTCATTGTATTAGACAAATAATATGCGTCACATATATTAACCAATTACGGCTCCAATATTCTGGTCTCCGGGACCAGTACCATATTTATTTTCCAGGGTTAACTGGTTCTCATTCCATGGTTTTTACACCTTAAAGTTCCTGACATTTTTGACACTTTAGCTGTGTTGTTTTTATACAACAGTAACTTTTTAATTATCTATGCCATCTTAGTGATACATGTCTTGTTTTTTTTTCAGTACAATCTAGGCTTTCTTTGGGTAATATTTTTCTCCCAAAACTATTTTGTTTTATATTCCATTCATGGGGAAAAATTAGGCGTAAATGCAGAAAACAAATGTTTTTTCATTTTTCACCCTTCCTAATTTTCACATCGCACATCCCACAGTTATAAAACTTTTACAAATAAATGATTTGGCCCTTCCCAATTAAAATTATACCCCACATGCCACATTTTACTTCTAGCTGAGCATGTGGTGGACCGTTATCACCAATCTGTGCATCTGTGGCGATCGGATGCGTTCACTAGGGCGACAGTTCAGGGGGCCAGAGAGCTGTACAGATGCATCGCTAGGCAATGGCAGAGCGTTACATCTGTAGAGCATTGGGGCCTGAAACTTTCGCCCTGGCAGCAGTCATTAAACGTTTATAAACAGGCATAGGTATTGCAGGGGTTAATAATGGGTTAATAGGCTAAGTTTGGGTTAAAAATTAATGAGGAATTATAAAAAAAATACTTTTTATTTTATTGGGACTGTCACTTAAATTTTTTTTTTTTTTTACAACTTTTTTTCCCCCTAACTTTATTGAATGATTGTTGCTAGCTAACAGTAACAATCATTCACTTTACCATTCACTTTACCATTCATGCGCGGTCACGTGCACTGTCACGTGCATGCGCGGGGGCGCGCGTGCCTGCGCGGCGGCAGCATACGACGGGAAATAATGCAGGACGTAGATTCTACGTCCTAGAACACACAGGAAGGCTAATTAGGATGTAGAATCTACATCCAGAAATTTTGAACAGTTAATGTGATACACACTTACTCATAAAATATATATCTTCCCAGTTATATATGGTTGAGGAGGTCCACAGGGCCACGCCTTGTTTTTAGATGATTTGAAATTATTCTGTGGTAATGTCTTTATAAAGATTGTATAGTAATTGATTGGACCTTGGTTGTTGTTTTTGATTGGGACAGACGAGTCTCTAAGTATTTATAGAGGGATTCTGTTTCTTTTTTTTTTTTTTTTTTTTTTTGTTTAAATTAAATAATTTATAGGTGAACATTGTAAAACAAAATAAGCACCACTCCAAGGACCACTCCAGCATGAGGTGAATTAATGTAATGAGTAATGACAACGATGACTTTGATGATAATAATGATGATTATGATAATAATAATATTCTGTATTACGTAATTTATTATACATTCTAGTATAGAAAATGCATACAAGAATGTCAGTTTTCAGGCATCCATGTAATACAAGAAGCAGTCACAGGCATTTGGTGTATTCATTGACACGTTTACAACACAACAAAGGAAACGTTACGTGTATTTGATACCTCATACAGGAAGAAATAATTGGGACTTCCAAAAATAGTTGAGAGTTTAAAAGGCATTTTTGTTTTTTCACAACCGTAGTTATAAACTTCCTGTGTATGTACAAGTATGATGCAATGTACGTCAATAGGTTTCAGTAAAAGTACAGGGGGAATTAGCTGTGAGCTACTAGACCTAAGAGAAATCCATGATACATAACTTTAAAAACTGACATATATGAATTGCAATGGTTTTGTGGCTGATTTAACACAGAAAAGACACCGATCTTATCAGAGAAACCTTCAAATTTCTGTTTCCATTGCAGGTGATAAAAGAACTCACTGTATGTGAGACTTCTATTGCCCTGCTTCAGACACCAGTTTATTGATTGATTCAATAGTCAGTTTAGTGCATGTAATACCTGTGCAATTTTCAAATGATTTGTTATGTAATGGAAGGAGTGGGCAGGAATAAGCAGGTGTTGGTGACTGCTGTGAAGGACACCTTGAAGTACAATATAATAATACAATACAATAACATTTATAAAGCGCTTTTCTCCCATAAGACTCAAAGTCCACAGATATGTCTCAGATCAATACAGTGTATCAGGCTGGACTTTGTTACAGAGGAAATAGTTAGGTGTCTGTAAATGCCATGCTTATCAGGTGGCTTTTCAGTTTGGACTTAATGCTTCCAGGGATGGAGATGTCCTGCCCTGATTGGGTGTGGCAGAGAGTTTCAAAGTGAAGGGGCAGCATGACAGAAGTTTTTGGGCTTGATTCACTAAAGCATGCTAAGTGTTAACACGCCAGTGAAAAGCCCCTTAGCACGTGCTAATATGCGCGCAAAAGTATGCATACGCAAAGTTTAGCGGTGCGCACGAAATGCCACACCAGTGTGCGCAAAACGTTTCACCGTTTATTTGCAAAAAAGCCTGATAAGTGTATTTTGCACGTGGACGGTGCGACGTGTCACACGTGCACCGCTGTGACGTTTTGGGCGCACCAAATAGCACGCAATAAGTAACAGCTTTGCCCGTCCAAACTACTTAGCATCCGAGTTTGCACGTGCAAAGCTTTTAGGTGTGCTAACTGTGTTAGCACGCTTTAGTGAATCAAGGCCTTTGTCTCCAAAGGTTTTGAGGTAAACGTTAGGTGTGATCAAGTTATCAAATCTTTTTGATCTAAGATTGTATGGGGTGTTATGCAGTTGCCACAAGTCTTTCTGGTATCCAGGACCCAGCTACACGTACACGTTATGCTACACAGCCGCGCATTGTGTGTGCACAACTTGTGCTGCTCACATTAACTACTTACTGCACCAGGTGCAGTATAATCAAACCCTGGGCAACTCCATTTGAAGTCCCAGGGACGCGAAAATTAGGCAGCGGTAACTGCTACGTGCGCTACCGTTACCGCTGGTTAGCGAGGATATAAATGAATTTGAACGCAGTTCCCATTAATTAATCTTAGTCCCCAGTTTAATGAATGCTGGCGTCTATGAGACACCTGCATTCATTGTATTTACCTGTTGTTGCTGTGCACGCATTACTTCCGATTCACGCCCTACGTACATGAATCGGAAATAATGACTGAGGACATCTTGTGGCCAAATAGTTAAAGTACGTAAAAAAAAAATTCAATAAAAATACCTACATTTACATCAAAATTAACTATTTCCCTCCCACACTCCCCTATAGTACCCAAACACACACCCACACCCACACACACACACACACACACACACACACACACACACACACACACACACACACACACACACACACACACACACACACACACACACACACACACACACACACACACACACACACACACACACACACACACACACACACACACACACACACACACACACATATATATATGTATATATATGTGTATATAATTAATTATAATTAGTGATGGGCGCAAAACTGAAAAAATGCACCTTTATTTCCAAATAAAATATTGGTGCCATACATTGTACTAGGGAAATATTTTAAATGTTGCAATAACCGAGACAAATGGGCAAATACAATGTGTGGGTTTTATTCACAGTAGAACGTTTTATTTTAACACTATAATGGACGAAAACTGAGAAATAATACATTTTTCATTTTTTTATCATTCCAATTAAAATGTGTTTAGAATAAAATAATTATTAGCATAATGTACCTCCCAAAGAAAGCCTAATTGCTGGTGAAAAAAACAAGATATAAATCAAGTCATTGTGATTAAGTTATTGGCAAAAGAATGGGAGGAGCGCTGACAGGTGAAAATTGCTCTGGTCCTAAAGGGATAAAAACCCTCAGTGGTCAAGTGGTTAAGCTGCACTGCTTTAGCCCGCAAAGAGAGCCCCAATTTAAGTGTATTTCAGACTGCATTAAATAGACTCATGCATGCACAAATAATGCTTACAGGGATTACACCACAAGAGCTTGTGGGCACAGAGATCTGGAGCCCTAAACGCCAGAGGAGTAGCTATGGGTGGGCAAGGGGGGACACATGTCCTGGGCGCAGCACTGTACGAGGGCTTAGCACGGCCACTGCACATCCACTGCACATCCACATGCATGAGAGGTGGCTCGCTGACTGCAAGAAGTTCCCCTGCTTCTCTCCCTGCCTGCTTATGCAGGAGTCTGGCTATCTAAAGGGGAGCACGCATGGCTATTTATAGGGGGGCACACCTCACTATCTAAATGGGGAGAGATATAGCTATCTAAAGGGGGGCACATCTTGATATCTATAGGGGGGCACATTCGGCTATCATTTGGGGGGCACATTTGTGCTCAATTAGGTGGCACACCTGGCTATCTAAAGGGGGGCATATTTGGCTATTTGAAGGGTGGCACATCTGGCTGTCTGAATAGGGGAAGGGGGCACATTTTTCTAAACAGCATTTATACATTTGACTTCACCCATGGCCATGTCCACATACTGATGTGTGGCCATGCACATTTTGCCCAGATGTGGGCGCAAAAAAGTCTTTGTCCCCGGGAGCTGAAAATCCTAGCTACGCCTCTGCTAAATGCTGGCCCTCAAAACAGACCAATTGCCAACCCTTTTTTTTCTTCACACTAGGTTCCAGTAAAGGAAACCTAAAGTGAGGGAAAGTTGAAATTTACTTACCTGGGCCTTCCTCCAGCGCCTCGAAGATTAGGTCCCTCGCTGTCCTCCTGGGAACTCTACCAAAGCTAGCATTACCTAGGTAATGTGAGTTGCGCCAATTGCACAACATGCACTACCTTTTTAGTGTAATTAACAGTACAATTGCTGTGCAATCCCTGCCCTCAGCAACCTTACAGGACTTTTGTGCAAATGCCTCTATGGGGCGAATAGAGCACAATGCATTGCATCTGCTCTGCCCCTTATACGATAAGGCTTTAGACATGTAATTCTGCTTAACCCAGCATATTGCATACACCCCTATGAGTGGTTCCTGGAGGCGTCCAAAATCCTGGTGTGGGAAAAGTGCAGTAAATAAATAAAACAAAGGGCTTGATTCACAAAAGCTTACTGCACTAGGCAGAGCAGGTTAAACCATTGAGCACACGTTATGTGTGGTCCTGTTGCATAGCATGCATTCTTAAACCTATGGGGACCGGCTGCCTAACCCCCCTTAAGGACCAGGGCATTTTACATGTGGGGTCAGGCAGCCAGATCCCCAGTATAGTTAGCTAGGCATGGTGTCCCCAGTGTAGCCAGGTGTTCCCCATATTGCCAGCAACCTTTACTCACCTCCCAGGCTCCAGAGATGAATAGCTCTAGCCCCCTCCGCTCTGGCCAGCATCCCCACTTGCACAGCCACTAAGTTCCGGGTTGCGGCTTGATGACGTCATCAAGCTGGAACTCGACACTTAAGGCAGAGTGAGCGGGGATGCCGGCCAGAGCGGAAGGGAGCAACGATTGCCACGGGGACATCAGGAAGGTGAGTGGATCCTCTTCTTCCCCTCCTACCACTGCTGCTCTAATAGGGATCACTACGATCGGCCAACGAAAGTAGTGATCACGTGATCAGGAGCCAATCGCGATGGCTCCTGATCACTGAGGGTAGATGTCAGCTGTCATATGACAATTTAATCTCCCCTCTCGGGTGCACGCGATTGCGTCAGAAGCAGAAATGGCAGGTGGCGTAAATCTCCAACGCCACATCAGAGTTAGGTTGCCACAAGTGCGGCGTTGGATTTACTCTACACGGTCCCCAAAAGGTTAAAGTTATGTGCACTCTTTTGAAGCGCCGGTTGATGGGATGTAGTGCGACCACGATAATTTACTAGCGGGGCCACTACTATGCTAATTAATGTAGTAAATTAAATAGTAAAGTATTGTGGTCGCGCTACATCCCATTGTGGCACTTCAAAGGAAAGTGTGTAACTTTAAGAGCTCGCGCTACGCAACAGGACCGCGCATATCGTCCACTCAGTGGTTTAAGCTGCACTGCTGTAAGCTTTTATCAATCAAGCCCAAAGAGTGGTGGGTACAGCTTCTGCAATAGGCTTTTGAGGACCTTCCAAAGTAACAATCTACGCCGCCTAAAACAACATCTCACAAAATGCCTCGTTTAGAATAACCACTTTGGAGACTAAAGAGAGAAAGAAAGCTTTTTTACATTCCAAGAGAGCTAACTGAACAGATGAGATTTGCAATGTGTGACACTTTAATGGGATGCAGATAATCAGGCCATCCACCTTAATAGGGCAAATATTGGGCAACAGATTCTTTTCTATTAAAATAAATGGGTTTAATGCTTCTTTAATGGGACACCCCTTATCAAATAATCCCTTTAGGTAATATTTTTTTCTGTCTTAATTGCTCCTATTATAGGTGTGAATAGTGCAGCTCTTTCCTACTGTGCAATTTGTAAATGATCCATCAGCTTATAACAGCTTGTTAACATCCTCTTTTTCGGCTTCTCAAGGCACCCTCCTGCTCGCAGCAGTCTTGCTCTCATCTGATCCATTATATTCTCTGCTCTTGTGACCCTGCCTGACATTTCCTTTTTTTATCTTGCTTACAATACACTGATGTTCAAAAATTATTTTAGATGTCTTTTCGAATGCGCCATTAGCATTCTTTTCAAATAGACACGACTTGGGAGCAACACAATTGTTCAGATAAACCGGCAATATAACGTATTATTCTGATTTGTGCTGTTATTTGAAGGTGTTACAAGGAGGATTAAGCAAACAGTAAGACATTGATCATAACCTGCAATTTAAACATCACTTTGTGGTAATATTGTGGTTAAATCATGAAAAAAAACTAAAGACCCTGGTGCAAAATCAGAACAATCCTTTTTAATGTTATAAAGTGTATGGACAGTTTTCAAATGTATTTGCATACCCCACTCTTCGAGCATAACCAGAGGGGAGCAGTTCCTGCAATTGCATGGCTGTAAGGGGCCCAACTACTAACCTCCCCTTGTTCCAATAGAGAGGATCATTCTTCAGATTTGGTGTTTTTGTGACTACACCTGTTATGGGTGTGAAGATCATAATGGCCACACTTGTTTTATGACCCTTGTGAGACGGGCCCCAAAGCTGTGAAGGTGCCCTTTAAAGTTTTGCTGGGGGGCACTATGAATTGAAGTTATGCCACTGTAAGGTACCTCTTAATCAGGGAAACACATACGAGATGTAGCCCATGGCCCACCTGGAGGCTACATTACCTCCTCCTGAGTCTCCTGATGCTCATTGTCCTCAGGGTCCCTTCCATTCTCTGGCCCACTTCTCTCCCCAGCTTCCTGGAAGTTCCTCTGAGCAGTGCCTAGGGCAGGGGTGCCCATTAGATAGATCGCGATCTACTGGTAGATCACGAAGGTCTTCATGGTAGATCCCGACCCCACTACATTTTCCATTCTGTATATACAAGTGTGCCCCTAAAATTGTACATAGGTAGATCACTTTGACTTGCTAATTTTTGAAAGTAGCTCACAAGCCGAAAAAGTGTGGGCATTTCTGGCCTAAGGGATCTGAACTGCACATTCACAAGTTTCGCTGTGCGTGCACGGTTCGGAACTCACGCCCACGCTGTTCTGAATCACTTTCGGAAAAGTATTAGATGGAGGGATCCTGTCTAATACTAGGAAGACCGGGTATGGAGAACGGGAGCAGCATCAGGAGGAGGTACCATATATACTCGCATATAAGCCGACCCGCATATATAAGCCGACCCCCCCAACTTTTCCCTGAAAAACCAGGGAAAAATGATTGACCCCCATATAAGCCGGGTGTAGGAAATGCTGGATTGGTGCAGCCCCCCAGTGTGTCCCAGTATAGCTAGTATAGTGCCCAGTATAGGTAGGTAGTGTCCAGTATAGCTAGTATAGTGCCCAGTATAGCCAGTATAGTGCCCAGTATAGCCAGCAGAGTGCCTAGTATAGCCAGTATAGTGCCCAGTATAGCGCCCAGTATGGGTAGGTAGTGCCTCAGTTTAGCTAGTATAGTGCCCAGTTTAGCTAGTATAGTGCCCAGTTTAGCTAGTATAGTGCCCCAGTATGGCTAGTAAAGGGCCCAGTTTAGCCAGTATAGTGCCCAGTATAGCGCCCAGTATGGGTAGGTAGTGCCTCAGTATAGCTAGTATAGTGCCCAGTTTAGCTAGTATAGTGCCCAGTTTAGGTAGTATAGTGCCCCAGTATGGCTAGTAAAGTGCCCAGTTTAGCCAGTATAGTGCCCAGTTTAGCTAGTATAGTGCCCAGTTTAGCTAGTATAGTGCCCAGTTTAGCTGGTATAGTGCCCAGTTTAGCTGGTATAGTGCCCAGTTTAGCTAGTATAGTGCCCCAGTATGGCTAGTAAAGTGCCCAGTTTAGCCAGTATAGTGCCCAGTTTAGCCAGTATAGTGCCCAGTTTAGCCAGTATAGTGCCCCAGTATGGCTAGTAAAGTGCCCAGTTTAGCAAGTATATTGCCCAGTTTAGCTAGTATAGTGCCCCAGTATGGCTCGTAAAGTGCCCAGTTTAGCCAGTATAGTGCCCAGTTTAGCCAGTATAGTGCCCAGCATAGGTAGGTAGTGCTCCCCCCTCCCCCCGCGGCCGCCGCTGCTATTACCTGCTTAGGCAGCGGCCGCTTCCTAATCCGCATTCCCCTTCTGTTTCAGAGTCTATCACAGCAGCGCGCCCGGCGCTGCTGCTGTGACGATGCAGAGTGCAGGAAAGAGCGCGGCTCCCTATAGCGGCGATCTGTATCGCCGTTACCAGGGAAACCGCTCTTTCCTGCCCCCTGCATCGTCACAGCAGCAGCGGCGGGCGCGCTGCTGTGATAGACTCTGAAACAGAAGGGGAACGCGGATTAGGAAGCGGCCGCTGCCTAAGCAGGTAATAGAAGCAGCGGCCGCGGGGGGAGCGGGGAGGGGGGGAGCGGGGCGCGGACCACCCACCACCCACCACTAGACCACCAGGGAAGACTCGCATACAAGCCGACCCCCCAACTTTTGACCCCCTTTTTGGGGGTCAAAAATTCGGCTTGTATGCGAGTATATACGGTAATCAAGCCCACCATGTGTTTCATTACATTTTTTTCCTAATTCGGGGTTACTGTAAGGCAATATACCCAAATTAGTAAAACAGAAACACCTTTTTTCATTCAAAATTATCACCCGACTTATGTCAGTTCTCAAAAACAAGTTTATACTCTCGGTTTATAGTAGACATTTTTATTATAATTATTATTATTATTATTATTATGTGTTTATATAGTGTTTATAGTCATATTGCCATTTTCAGAGGCGTACTGGCATACCAATAGGGGGTGCAGAGGTATGTTTTTAGAAGGTGGGAGGGAAACCAAAGTGCCTAGTGGAAACATATGCAATTAAGGGAAGAACGTACAGATAGTGTCCTAGCCCAGATTTCAACAGGGGACTCTAATTCTGCAAGGCCATGAATTGCTTGGGGGTATACAGTAGATTAAGTAATAGGCAAGTTTACTGATGTACAAATTCAACAAACATTCTCAATCACAAACTACACATTTAAAGAGAAACTCCAACCAAGAATTTAACTTTATCCCAATCAGTAGCTGATACCCCCTTTTACATGAGAAATCTATTGCTTTTCACAAACAGACCATCAGGGGGCGCTGTATGACTTATATTGTGGTGAAACCCCTCCCACAAGAAGCTCTGAGGACCGCGGTACTTTTGACAGTTTGCACAATGTAACAAGGTTCACAGACAGGAAATAGCTGTTTATAGCTGTCTCCAACAGCCAAAACAGCTAGCAGCAGCTACATAACCTGCCCACAGTAAAAATGTCACCATGTAATAAATGTCAGAATGTAAATCGGGGAGAGGAAAGATTTTACAATGAGCAAACACTGACTAAATCATTTATACATAATTATTGTAAAAATGAAGCACTTTTTTTATTACATTATTTTCACTGGAGTTCCTCTTTAAGTATATGTCAATCACCAACCCAGATGTAGACCTTTTTTGGATCTAAACTAGCTTGTCCTGGTCTACAGATTGACTTGAAAAGTTCAAAAACTGTAAAGACTGTGGCCCATATGCAATTACCTGTTTCTCCTGAGTTTTCTCCTAGGTTATATTTTCACAACTTGTAAATAAAATGCCCTTTACATCCCCAGCAAGCAAGAAAATACTCAAAAAAATTTTTATAGTACTTTTCCACCTAATTTGAGGTACTTTTTCTATTGCAAAGTGCTAAAAAATTAATTTAAATTGAAGATAAAAAAATATCTCCTAGGAGAAAAATCAGCAGAAAAAGGAAATTGCATATGGGCAGGGGCATAACTAGAAATCACTAGGCCCCCCTGCGAAACTTTGGACGGGGCCACCTCACCCTCCCTGTCTGCACAGGCAAACTGAGAACCAATGTTAATCAATTAGCCAGTGCTCACTTGAATGTGTTTTCCCCATGCAGATAAAAACAGACAGCAGTGAAGCACTGCATGCATTTTCTCTTTCAGTTAAGGTAGCTTCTGTGATTAAAGGTGCATGTTTTCAAACATACAGACACTGGACTGGGGACTGTCTACAAATCTTTGTGTGCAAAACTTTCTATGATTCCTAATCAGTGGCTGAGCAGATGCAGTCATTAGAACAACTGTGCAGCGAGCAAAACGTTTTACCTCTACTTGCCCTTAGTTGTCAGTCTCTCAGTACAGGGCCCCCTGTGGCTTCTGGCCCCCCCGGCGGCTGCATCCCTTGCAGGGTCTATTTTTACGCCCCTGCATATGGGCCAGTGTCCTTTAGTATGAACCCTAGAAGTAAGCCTATTCTGTATGGGGTACACTTGTTTAGGGATGACACGCAAAGGGGTACATGTGCTGAAAAGGTTGAGAACCACTGCCTTAGGGACTGCTCACAAAATTTTTCCGTCCTGCCCCAGAGTAAGAATGACTTCACTCTACTTTATTGCTGTAATGCCTGAAGACTGTACATCAGTGCTTGCAGTCACTGATTATGTAATAAACGTGGTAAAATTCCAAACCATTCATACACAATGCAGTCCAGCAGAACCCAAACCACAAATCAGGTAACACGTGGGTATCTGACCTAATGCAGGTCCCTTTTGTGCAGTGCAGTGCTTGATCACGTGTAGAGGCCCTGCATCTGAGGAAAATTCATAGGCACTGTATCAGAATATTCTCACTTTCCACAGGGCTTATTCCAAGAAACCGTTTCCTGAAGGCATCTGGAGGGGTAACAGTAAAAAAGGGCGCAGGAGGCTAGTGGACAAATCGGGCCCTGCCATTCACTCCTATAATAATTATCGTTTACTGGGCGCCGAACAGGAAAAAAGGGCGCCCGAGAATAATAACGTTTTCCAACGGTGCCCGAAGATTTTTCATGTTTTATAACTGCTTGTGATGATTTACGTTTCTTATTTCAATAAAACATTATTTTAAATGTTATCCCTTACTGTTTGTAAAACATTATTATTCACAAAACAAAGCGATCAGTACGTAATGTAAATTGTAATATATTTTATCCCTTGCTGTTTTTGAAACATTATTCTACACACAATACAGTAAGCACTAAGGAGGGTCTTAGGTTTAGGCACCAACAGGGGTGTCTTAGGTTTAGGCACCAACAGGGGGGTCTTAGGTTTAGGCACCAACAGGGGGGTCTTAGGTTTAGGCACCAACAGGGGGGTCTTAGGTTTAGGCACCAACAGGGGGTCTTAGTTTTAGGCACCAACAGGGGGTCTTAGGTTTAGGCACCAACAGGGGGGTCTTAGGTTTAGGCACCAACAGGGGGGTCTTAGGTTTAGGCACTAACAGGGGGGTCTAGGGGTTAGGGGTAGGTACAGGGAGGGTTACTTAGGCACCAACAGGGGGGGTCTTAGGTTTAGGCATCAACAGGGGGGTCTAGGGGTTAGGGGTAGGTACAGGGAGGGTTACTTAGTAATTTTTTTTAAACGTTATTATACGTTTCACTATTTAAACGAAAGATTAATGTTTTTACAATTGCCGATTTAATGCACATTATTTAATGATTTATAACTTTATAAAACATTAATTTTAAACGAAATACAGTACAATACATTTTTAAACGTTATCCATGCTTATCATTTAAAACCCCGCGCCCTTTTTTCCCAGCGCCCCTTTTTAACATACGCATCTGGAGGCTACCCATAAGAAGGGATGTATTGTAATTCTTATGGCAAACAGCTCAGTTGGTCTTGCTGCTCTGCTGTGGCCCATGAGTGTGCCTATAGTCACTGACATAATTCAATTCTGATAGTTCTTTCAGCTCAGGAATTAGTTTCCTGACTTTTCTTTCCCGCTATGGAGACAGCTCAAGTTAGTGAACTAGCTTACCTAACAACTCTATGCTGCAATCTCCTGCTCACGTTAAGGCCTACAACTGTAATTTAATAGTCCAGCTGTCAACATGGCATAACTGACTTGACTACCCTCAATCTGCCTTCTTGTTCCCAGCCTTGCTTTATCCACTCCACCAGATCTCTGCCTACTCTTGACCTGAGCCTGACGCATTAACTGACAGTATATGAGTACCTTTCTCCTAACGTTTTGATTTTTTTTCCAAGCTGCAGTGCAATTGGTACCATTTAGTCTAGAGTTGGGTGAGGCTGAAAGCTACAAACAGGTATCGTAGTCCTTTGCAGGAAAGAATGCAGTGGTCACTAGGTTTAAAAGTCCAAAATCACTTGCAGAGTAGTCTAGGGAAGACTAGGGGCCTCTTTAGGTTCCACTCCAAGGTTAACCTGTGTCACCTATGGTCAGCTGTAGGGGGAACGCTGCAAAATGGGGTCATAATTCCTGTATTATTAGCAAGGGGCTCTTCCCTTACTTATTCCCTCAAATGGTTATACTGAGACTATAACACAAGATAGAAAACATAATTGTGTTTAATTAATGATCTAATACAGTACTACTCAGTATAATAGTCCCAAACAATATCCTCAGAATAAAAGTGTCAGCATTGGTTTTCCAAGTCATATCCTCTTGAACAAGTCCCTGCTGCACGTATTCATAATAATGGAGTAACAACCATACACTGCCATTAACTCAATTTTCAGGGACTTATTGACAACATACAATGTAATTTTTGATCTCTGCAATAGTCACTGATATGTTAATATATTTTGCTTGGATGCACGTTTAATGCAAAATATTTGCAGTTTAGAACTTATTAGCATCTCACACACCTTATTTATTGATAATTGAACATACACTGGATCTAGTCCTCACCAATTCTGCCCATTTTGAAGAATACAAGCTAATGTTATGGGCCATGTGGACTGATATTCCAAGAGAAACAGGGTGGACTCTGGGGCGTACCAGTATGCTTGAGGGACAAGGATTAAAAGTACTTGAATGCACTCTTTGTCTTTTAAATATGTGCTGCCTGTACCACTTTCAAACTTAAATGATTTACTAGTCAACTTGGTTAAAACAACCAACCAAACAACCAACCAAACAAACAAAAAACTACTGTAGACAGAATCATGGGGATGCTAATAAGCTGGAAACTGCCACAGTTTCACCCCTCACAATATTTAAAAATGGGTTTTTCTACAAAAACTTTAATTTCAATGTATAGAAAAACCACCTTGATTCCTTAAAACTTTTTACATGTCACATATTTCCATAGGTACTTCAAACTTCCATAGAAAGTTTGAAGACAATAGCAACTGTGTAATTAACCACTTAAAAGAACCCTGGTCTTGTAAAGGTAAGTTGGCCACACACCACACCATATTTTAATTTTTCTCAAATACAGAGTTACAATCAATTTTTCTGAATGATTGTAAGATTTGAAAAATCTGTTCAATGTAGCACACGTGTGTTCTACATACGTGTGTAATTATGAAAACAATTATTGAAAATGCTGAAAAAATCACTTGGGTTTATACATTAAGGAATTGACAATCTACACCATTCAAACTTCATAAAAATTGATCAGAAAAATCCACAACTCTCAATCGACTTATATGGAAAAAAACGGGAAATTTGATCAGATATCTTGAACAAATAAAACAAAGAAGTTCTAGAGCTTATAAACAAAGAATGAAAATTGCACCTTGCTTTTCTGTAAAGCTCAATGGTCCTAATGTTGGACTTCAAAGGAAACAGAAACTTATCTGCAATATACATTGTAAGTAAAACTGAGAAATCTCCAGAATACTCAGAAACTGAGAAACCAGGTTGTGTTCCCAAACAAAGAATGTGTGGAGGAGCTGGAAATGTTGCAAATGAATTTGAGATGAGATTTCAAGACCTTCATGTCCGTACAAAAGACATACGACTTTCTCAAAACCCTTTTGCTGCAGACATTTAAGTTGTTGCTCCGATTTACCAGATGGGACTGGCTGAAATCCAAAGCTGTGACTCACGTAAATACCCATTTAAATCTTGCAGCCTAACTAATTTTTATGTATCTCTTCCATCTGAGAATTATCCTAATCTCAAAAACATGAACTCAAAATGGCACCCATTTTCGGAAGCACTTGTTTGTGAACAGACTTTTTCCAGACTTAAACATCTTAAATCTCCAACCATATCTAGACTCATTGATGACCATATGCACAAATGGCAGTGACTAACATGGAACCTGATATTGAATATCTTGTTATTAAAGGCAGGCCTACCCATACTAGTGAAATATTGCTGGAAATATTCTTCATAAATAAAATACATCTGTAAAATATCTGTATTTATTACTGATATTTTACTATGGTAATTTTCATTTATTAAGAGTAGAATATCGGTAAATTTGCACTTGTTCTTCTACACGATATTTCCAATGCCCAGCTCTTTGCGACTGTTATTGAGCCCAAATAAAATTGCACCTTGGGAGGGGCTGGACAACTGGTGGTCCCCTTATAAAGTTTTTGTTTACCCACCAAAGTGTATCTGAACACTAAATTTCAGCAAGGCTTGGTGTACAGAGGCCCCAGAGTAGAATAAAAACGTTTAAAAAACGTCTAAAAGAGGGGGATGTTCAGGTGGACTTACCTCCCTCGAAAATATAAAACCTAATTAAGTCACAATATATCAATACATTTTTTTTTAATTTAACTCCACTTAGAACGCATTTTGCAGGTGTGGTCCTGCTTCATCAGGCAAACAGGAGTATAAATCAATGGGTCTAAATGCAGAAGTGAGCGCCTCTGTTAGATAATTTGTGTGCCTCTGTTAGATAAAAGACAAAAAAAATTGTATTGATATATTGTGACTCAATTGAGTTTTATATTTTCGAGGGAGGTAAGTCCACCTGAACATCACCCTCTTTTAGACGATTGTAAACGTTTTTATTCTACTTTGGCGCCTCTGTACACCAAGCCTTGCTGAAATCTTGATTCCACCCTTGGTGGAGGGGTGCTACCCGGTTTCCTATCTACAGAGAGCGACATCTTAAAAAACTGAGTGGGGTCAGGTTCTAATACTCCCCACCTGCACTTGAAGTGGTTGCCTATGGGTAACCCATGTTTGTGAGTATATCTAAATATTTTGCTTTAAACCACAACCAACTTAACAATACTACACTATATTGGGCTCTCGATTTCTCTTTGTTCTTCCAAGCATCCTGAACACTAAATTATACTCCCTACTTGGGTGTTCACAACAGAGGTCTGGCCATTGTAGCCTAGTGCCCGTCCAATCCCTGGTGGCAGGTTCTTTTTAATATTAGTGATGTCATTCCTTTCTGCCAAAATAAGCCAGGTGGTACAGTGGATGCCACTTTGGCATGAAAAAATTAAATGGCTATCTCTGAATATGTTATAAAGTTTCAGTGTGTATTGTTGACACTAAACACAGTGGCCATATCACTGTATCTGAACAAAATAAGTAGAAGGCCCAATCTTGTTTTGTGATGCATTTCTGAGGGCAAACGGGTAACTGCAATCACATGTGTAATTGCAGTAATCCTTTAGGTAAATGCTATACTTTCCAAATGTTTCATTCATTTTTTTTTATTTATTTAAATCCTGCGCACTGCAAAAACATTGGTGGTTCTCCCAGCTCTTTGCGACTGTAATTGAGCCCAAATAAAATTGCACCTTGGGAGGGGCCGGACATCTGGGAGTCCCCTTATAAAGTTTCTGTTTACCCACCAAAGTGTATCTGAACACTAAATTTCAGCAAGGCTTGGTGTACAGAGGCCCCAGAGTAGAATAAAAACGTTTAAAAAACGTCTAAAAGAGGGGGATGTTCAGGTGGACTTACCTCCCTCGAAAATATAAAACCCAATTAAGTCACAATATATCAATACAATTTTTTTTTATTTAACTCCACTTAGAACGCATTTTGCAGGTGTGGTCCCGCTTCATCGGGCAAACAGGAGTATAAATCAATGGGTCTAAATGCAGAAGTGAGCGCCTCTGTTAGATAATTTGTGCGCCTCTGTTAGATAAAAGACAAAAAAAATTGTATTGATATATTGTGACTCAATTGAGTTTTATATTTTCGAGGGAGGTAAGTCCACCTGAACATCACCCTCTTTTAGACGATTGTAAACGTTTTTATTCTACTTTGGCGCCTCTGTACACCAAGCCTTGCTGAAATCTTGATTCCACCCTTGGTGGAGGGGTGCTACCCGGTTTCCTATCTACAGAGAGCGACATCTTAAAAACCTGAGTGGGGTCAGGTTCTAATACTCCCCACCTGCACTTGAAGTGGTTGCCTATGGGTAACCCATGTTTGTGAGTATATCTAAATATTTTGCTTTAAACCACAACCAACTTAACAATACTACACCATATTGGGCTCTCGATTTCTCTTTGTTCTTCCAAGCATCCTGAACACTAAATTATACTCCCTACTTGGGTGTCCACAACAGAGGTCTGGCAATTGTAGCCTAGTGCCCGTCCAATCCCTGGTGGCAGGTTCTTTTTAATATTAGTGATGTCATTCCGTTCTGCCAAAATAAGCCAGGTGGTACAGTGGATGCCACTTTGGCATGAAAAAATTAAATGGCTATCTCTTAATATGTTATAAAGTTTCAGTGTGGATTGTTGACACTAAACACAGTGGCCATATCACTGTATCTGAACAAAATAAGTAGAAGGCCCAATCTTGTTTTGTGATGCATTTCTGAGGGCAAACGGGTAACTGCACTCACATGTGTAATTGTAGTAATCCTTCAGGTAAATGCTATACTTTCCAAATGTTTCATTCATTTTTTTTATTTATTTAAATCCTGCACACTGCAAAAACATTGGTGGTTCTCCGTGACTTAACTAGATACCCCATAAATAAAGAATTTGTAATTTGTGGATGGTTAGACCCCTTTATTGAAAATAAATCACTTGTGGTTTTTATCTATTTCAACATTGAGACTGGCTCCACTGCATGTTTAATTAAGAATATAACAATGTGGTCTATTGGAAATAAATTTGCCCAATGACAGAAGTGCTCTTGGCACTAAGCATTGAAAAATATAATTTACAATAAAAAATTAATGGAACACAGCTTGTTGTGCTATAATTCAGCAATATATTAAGTGTTAAGTCGTACATGATACAAAATTAAAACTAATGCTGAACCTTTTAACTGTATAACGAAGAGAGATTTATACTCTAAGGAAGTTTAACTTAGTACATTGTACAAATTAACATCTGATGCACTTTAGAGTAAAAGGCACTAAATTTGTTTTTCAAACTTACTTGTAGTTTTGTAGCTAAATACAACAGGTTCTTATTTTGTCTCTGTTTCATTAACAAAAATAGTTTTGTAGCTAAATACAACAGGTTCTTATTTTGTCTCTGTTTCATTAACAAAAATAGTTTTGTAGCTAAATACAACAGGTTCTTATTTTGTCTCTGTTTCATTAACAAAAATTTGAAATAATACCAGGCACTTCCTGAAATTGTCAGTGTTAGGGGCTGGCGGCAGTGAGTTCTAAAATGAGGCAACTAAACCATCACCTAATTCCATTATCAACTAACCCGAGTCTGTGGTGCTCGGATAATGTCCGTGATCACGGAATAGACGCGATTCACAAGCATTTTCCCACTATTCAGCTTCGGTATTCGACTCCATGATCGATTCTCAATCACTGAATTCGGTCACGGGGCAGGACGTGATTACAAATATTTGGCCGTGATCACGCTCATGATCGCGGAAAAAAAGGCTGTGATTAGATAGGCCATGATTGGGCAGAAATGACGTCTCTGGGCCGATCAGAGGCCCCCCAGCCAGGCCCTAGCAACCAATCATAGGAGGGGAGGCTATGCCATGATTAAAAGCTCCATCCTTGTTAGACTGTGGCACTCATCTCCAGGCCATTTGTTGCTAAAGCAAGCACGTTTTTTGTCAATAACATAGCGTTTTTACTCCTAACAGTGCTCTTATACTGTACTATATACTTGTATTCAGCTAGCTAGCCAGTGAGTGATTACTAAAGTTAGTTGTAGTCAGTGTAGTTCAGTGAGAGAGTGTAGTGATTGAGTACTGGCGCTGCTGTGCTTAGTGCAGTGCAGGCACTGGCAGGCTCATTGATTCCATCTACTACTGCTCTGACTGTATACATATATTTAGCTAGCCAGTGAGTGATTATTAAGTTACATTTGGGGGATTGTAGCATGGATGGGGGCTTTAAGAATAGCTTAAACGCTATTCCATGATCACAGCCGTGATTAGGCGTTATTACCTCATTCACGGAAAAAAATCTGAATCGAATTTGTGAGGCCGTCTCAAATCCGGAAAATCAATCATGCCGTTTCCGGATCTTTTTTTTTTTATCACGGCTGAATAGCTGAATCCGTGATTGGGGGTATCCGAGCAGCACTACCCGGTGGTAAAGCACTCGCTTGGGTGGTTTAATTGCCCAACAAGATATTTTACCCCTATGCAATTGCTGGTATCGCAAGCGGTTTTCCATCAGACATAAGCAACAACTTTTCACCTGGTAAGAGCAGGTGAAAAGTTTCTATCGCCTTTGTTGCCCCAGCTTCTTTGGGTATATGGGAGCCTCCTTTACCAAGGAGACTCCAGATGCCCATGTTTTAAATAGATAAAGGAGTTATTTTGTACAATTTTTTTTTTTACATTTTTACTCCTTTCCTATTTACCTAGATTCCAACATTAGCCCCCTGGACATATGCACCCCTACCTCTTTCTGGGCATTGGAGCTGAGGAGAAGCCCCTTGCCCCTGATATGGACAAGGGCTCTGTAGGAGAGGGTGAAGCTTTGTCGCCCCTCTCTTACAAAGCTCTCATATAAGGTACCATGTGGGCTGGTATGGCTTGTTGATTCCACTCTATACCAATCTGCATGGGTGAGAATGGTTTGTTAAAGTTTTGGAGTAATGAGGCTATGTTCTTTTTTTATTGTAAAAAAAATGGCATGGTCCTTTCCGTTAAACTCTATTTAACCCCTTCTCTAATTCAAGCAGGCTGGGATAGCCAAGATAGCTGAGTCAACCTGTGTTGGGTTCTGCCATACTAGACACATACTATCCCATAACGTACATAATATGGTACGCTCTGTAAGAGAGGGGTGACAAAACTTCTCCCTCTCCTACAGAGTGCTTGCCCATATCATGGACAAGGGCTCTTCCCCTCCTCTGGTGCCCAGCAGGAGGTGGTGGTAAATAAGTCCGGGGGCACCTTATGTCGACTTATTGCACTTTTTGGCACTTGATTTGGCCTGAGGAAAGGGCTTAGACCCACGAATCACATTGCCAGTGGAAAATAAAATTAATTTATTTGAACTTGTCTTTATTTGAGCTAAGCCTCCTCAACACTTTTTCATTGTATTGTTTTTAATGATTCCCTAATGCATCTACACCCTCCTTTGGAGGGGTGTTCTAGTCGGCCCCTTGTGGTAGAGCCACACAGAGGACCATCTAGTCTGTCTCATTTTACTAGAGTGGAGCCTTCATCCAGCTTGCTGGATACCCAAGTAGGTTTGCTGACCTCCACCTGCCTACAGTGGTTGGTTGCCCTTTTGCAACCTCCCTTTGTGAGTATCCTATTCCACCATTCACATTTGTATTTAGCTATTTTTGTGACATACAGCACTCCAACCCCCATACCTTTAATAAGGGGACCCCCAAATCCCCTGCTCCTTCCAGACAAATAGGTATTGAGTCACTTTTGATCCTATACCTATTTTGTTTAAACAGATTTAACAGATTTATAAACTTTATTAAAGGGAAAAGACACTTCTTCTGTATTCTTCTGTTTTTCATCCTCACTTTTACTTCTTGCTTCTCCTTCAAGTCTTGATTGGAAAATCTTTTTTCGACCACCAGTTCCCGTTGCTAGCCACTTACCCAATGTTTGCCACAGCATGCCAAGCTCTCCTGGCAGCATTGCTCCCCGTCGCTCTGCACCAGACCTGAAGTGACCACCACTGATACTGTCCTTTTCTCCATCTTCTAACACTGCAGCCCCTGCAAAAGCTTAATTGAAGCTTCCGCTGGGGCTCCCTATTTTTCCACTAGGTGGACTAATAAGAGTCATCCTGATTCACATGTTTCCACCTAGTAGATGAATGGGGAGCCCAGATGGGACATCCTTCAATATTTTTTAGCGCTTCTCTGTTGTCTCCTCCTATATTTTTGTTTCTGATTTATACTAAAGCTGAGCACCTACCTTTACTTCTGCCAAGTGCCCATTTCCTCTACACAGCCACTATCCACTAATCTGACAATCCCCACCGCTAGCCAGTGTGATGAGAAATACAGGGGGCATAAATAAACACACCAGGGAGGGTGTGGAAAGGCATTAAAGCTTTATTATGCACTGAACAGGAAGCAACTGTATGGAAAGATGATAAGGCTCTGCTACAGTGCAGTCCCCATATAAACCACTTTTCTGGCGAGTGATCACCATGGCCAGTCAGAGGGGAAACTTTAGCAATGGACCAATCAGGTGGGGGTGATGGCACCAGGTTTGCCAATCACAGCCGCCCACTGCTCCTTTTTCTAATTGGTGCCGATGATCTCGTGGATGGGACCACCATCATTAGGCCAATCACTGCACTTAATCAGTAACAGTGACCTATCAGATGTCACTGCTACTGATCGAGTGCAGTGAATTGGCCTATGATGGTGCCAGCCATTGTCCCGTCCGCGAGACAATCAACACCAGTTGTTTAAAAGAACAGCAAACGGCTGTGATGATTGGCACCCTAGCCCGCCTTCCTGGCACCCTGTGTGTAGAGCTGGCCCGAATGGTTCGCTGGTGAATGGTTCCAGGCAAACTTCCTGGGTTTGCGTTCGCGGAGAACTGCAAACTTTTCCGGAAGTACGGTTCGCCCCCATAGTGCATCATGAGGGTAAACTTTGACCCTCTGCATCACAGTCAGCAGGCACATTGTAGCCAATTAGGTTACACTCCCTCCGGGAGCCCCACTCCCCTTGTAAAATTCACTCGTGTGCCTGCAGTAATTAGAGAATGGATAGCTGCTGCAGACTCTCAAAGGGAAAGCTTAGTTAGGCTCCTGTAGGCTCCTGGCTGATTGTTATTGCTAAAAAAGCACCCCTCAACAGCTCTTTTGAGAGCTAATCTTGTTCTTGTGATCTGTTTTTTTTTTTTTTTTTTTGTGTGTGTCCCACTGACACTTGTGTTGCATAGACAGCCTTGGTATTTCCTACTGTGTGTGCCACTACCAGCAGCCCAGCACATTCAGTGACTACCTGTGTGTGTGACAGGTGCACATTGTAATACCCATCACTGCATATACCTACTACCTGTTGTTCACTTAAGTGCATCCACCTACCTACGTGAGCGCACGCAGTGTCACTGAGCCTGTCCGGTACCTGTCTGTGTGTGACAGGGGCACATTGTAATACCCATCACTGCATATACCTACTACCTGTTGTTCACTTCAGTGCACCCACCTACCTACGTGAGTGCACGCAGTGTCACTGTGCCTGTTCGGTATCTGTCTGTGTGTGACAGGTGCACATTATAATACCCATCACTGCATATACCTACCTCACAGTCACGTTGTTCTATCATTAAGATGCCACAGTCTGGCGACCAAATGGGCTTGAAAACCGCCACGGCCTGCACTCTGGCCATGGTGCTCACCAGTCCAGCATGGCCGTCACTACACAAACAGTTGTTTGCGGTGCGCTACACAGTGAGTTTGGTGTGTCAATGTGAAGCAGTACTCTAATTACACTCCCTGATTGATGTATACACATGCAAGATGTTTTAAAGCACTGGGCTTGAAAACCGCCACGGCCTGCACTCTGGCCATGGTGCGCACCAGCCCAGGATGACCGTCACTACACAAACAGCTGTTTGCGGTGCATTACACAGTGAGTTTTGTGTGTCAGTGTGAAGCAGTACTCTAATTACACTCCCTGATTGATGTATACACATGCAAGATGTTTTAAAGCACTTTAGGCCTTCAATTTAGCATTCAATGTGATTTCTGCCCTTAAAACGCTGCTTTGCGTCAAATCCAGATTTTTCCCCGGGACGTTTGGCATCTATCCCACTCCGCCATGCCCCCCTCCAGGTGTTAGACCCCTTGAAACATCTTTTCCATCACTTTTCTGGCCAGCATAAGTGTTTCTAGTTTTCAAAGTTTGCCTCCCCATTGAAGTCTTTAAATAAATTATTTATCTTAAAATTCTTTACTTTGTCTATCTTTTTCCTGGCTCAAGTTAAATGGGAGTGTTTCCCCCATGGGCTGCAAGCAGGTACAGCATTTACTATACTGTACTCCCTACAGCTAATATTGTCAAATTGTCAGATATTACAAAACATGTCAGAAACACCTGATCTACTGCATGCTTGTTCAGGGTCTATGGCTAAAAGTATTAGAGGCAGAGGTAAAGAAGGATAGCCAGGCTAATGGTATTGCTTAAAAGGAAATAAATATGGCAGCCTCCATATCACTCTCACACTGAATACCAGTTCAAAATAATTGATAGTTATACCACCATGTTACACCATACAGTATTTTCTGATCATAGACCCTTTTCCTGACTTGCATGTCACCCTCCTAAATGATTTTTTGTTGTGCTCGAGGTAGGGTCTGTTAGACGGGAGCTCCCCAACCCTGTCCTCAAGGCCCACCAACAGTTCCTTTTTTGCAGAAAAACATAAACATTCGCAGGTAAGGTAATTAGTGTCTCAGCAGAGCTGATTAACTACCTCTGTGGATTTCCACAAAACATGCACTGTTGGTGGGCCTTAAGGACAGGGTTGGGGAACACTGTGTTAGACCAAAAATGGTCTTGCACCATCACACCAGCCTATGATTTAATGTATCAAGAGTCCTTTTCACAACTGACTTTGTAACATGAAATAGGGCATAGAAATTGCAGTATATTTGATGGATCAATAAAATAGACATTATTGTTTGAACTTAACAAGGCGTACCTGTATTCTATATTTTAAAAAGTATGTAATCAAACGCAGTCCATGAAATGTTGCAAATAAAGACACAATTTCAGTCAAAACTACTTTTCCAGTTTGGTTGGAGTGAAGACTTAAAACTTCTGCCAGACTAATATCATGACCACCAGATTTTAAAACAGACACCATAAATAGTATCTATTAAATTCCAAAAACCTTTAATTTTTTTTCATCCCAAATTAATTTATCTTACAGTTCATTTGGGTTACATCTCATGCTTTTTCTCAAGTCACTTTATTATTATGTGCGAGAGGTTTTCTTTGAGATTTGAGGATCCATAGGCATTATAACTGCAACGACAATATTGCATGGCATACAAATATTTGCTATGAAAAACTGAAATAACTTTAATAGTGATGCAAAACTGGTAACGACTTTGATAAATTCCCTCAACTACTGTAAAATCAAATTAGAGGAATGAAAATCCAGAAATAAAAGCAGTATTAAAGAAATCTCTTGATTGAAGAATAAACCAAATAGATCCATCTTCTGGAAATCTTTGCAGCAATTAGCTGTCTTGGCTTCATTATTGTTACATAAAAAATCTGCTTTAGTGAGAATTCCACTGAATAGAATTTCTGTGAGGCGCATCAGAAGGAAATATCTTCCGTTAAAACGATTGTTTTGCGGTAATAAATTGAACCATATGTACAATGTGTTGTTCGTTTTTTTTTTCTTTAAGCTATAAATTAATATTAAGGAACATTTAAATCCTAACACATGGTTATTCAGGCATGAACAAGGCAATAACCCGCGTAAGTTGTCAAGGTGAAGCCAAACCATTTATTAGAGGTTTGTGTTGTTTTTGAAAAATACACGCTTGGATAAACAGGGATTAGTGCTATTATGCTGCTACGGTGACTCAAGTGTGTTTTTACAGTGTCAGTAATTTTTATGTTTAAAAATCACTGGTGCAGTATATTAGCTGTAATTTATGTTTATCATCTTGTGTACCCTAATAGGTTTCAACAAACCATTTAACACTCCACTAGTGCATATACATTGCTAAATAACTATTTATCTATAAAAGGGGATGGCAAATAGAACTTTTACATTTTAGTTATGGGGCCTTTAGGCATCAGAGTATAAAACCAAAGAGATCCATTTTTTTTTATCGTAAGGTTTTGCTTGCTTACAGTGACTTTACCGTGGTTTTTTTTTTCTTATACATTTTCTTCTTGGCTAGAAACAAAAGAGATATATTATGACAAAAAGCCTGTCACTTTAGATGACATCAAACACCCTGGCAAGCAGTGTCCGTCACACTTAATAAGTAGAGTGTCCATTATAAAGCCAACACAGCTGGAAATGACAATAATGTCTGTTGAGCAAAATGTGCTACAGGGTGCCCTTTGGAGAGGACAACTGACTTTCCAATTTTCTATTCAGATATCTGGAGTATTATTTATGTTCAGGGTAATTTTGCTCAATATAGTTGAACATGAGTTAAATTAAAATCCCCTTGTTAAGCCTCCTTTTTTTCTTTACCAAGACAGCTTGGACTGAGAATAATGATAGCACTTAATAATATCAATCATATTTCAAGCATGATTTCAATTATCATGACATAGTAAATAACTTTTAAGTGCTTACTGTTTATCGGTTTGGATATATTTATGTTGCAATATTGTTCTAGAATAGTGGCGGAAAAGAATTATGAAGCATCCATTATTTTACAAAATGGGGATGTCCAGAATTGCCCTTTGCACTCCTTCTTGTTTTGCTATCGGCATGATAAACAATTGTGGCTACTTAATACGTCAAAACCTTTATATATTGATGGTGATTGGAAAGTGTGTATTTTTGCGACAGTTGTAACTCAAATTGTTGCATATCTTGCACAAAAACTTAAAAGTGATGGTTTGAACTGACCACTTTTGTTAGGATTCAATACATAATCTGAAAATCAAAGGGTCATATAACTTTGCCTTTTACGTCCAAATTAATGTGCAAGTGTAACTTTTTGGACTTTACATTTTGAGCACTACAATAAGAAAACATGTATGGTCTTTTTTCGTCTGCAGATCTTCTACTAGTGTACTGCTGTCATGATTATGACTTTTACATCTTTCAAAAATTGCAAGGAAGACTATAATATTTTGTTTAGTGGGGGCAATTACACTTATTACCAGCAGGGATGAGCTCTGGATAAAATTCAGATAAGATCCAAATCATTTTCATTCGGATTTCATCCTCTAATTACTGCACCTGAGCGGGTGTGTGCGGGGGGGGGGGGGGGGTAAACTTACCCAGCAGCCTTCTTCTTTAACCCATCCCATGGTGCATCCCACGCTGCGTTCCAAGCCACGTCACATGACTACTACGCTTCCTCCTTCAACCCGAAAGGAGGAAGTGTTTGTAGTCACGTGGCCACGGCTTGGAATGCAGCATGGGACGGGTTAAAGAAGAAGGCTGCTGGGTAAATTTAACCCCCCGCACACATCCGCTCAGGGGCAGTAATTAGAGGATGAAACTCATTCGGATTTTATCTGAATTTTATCCGGAGTTCATCCCAGATTACCAGTTAAATACAGTATTTGTGTAGCTACCAAGTTTACATAAGATGCTTGTGAAAAGTAAACAAGATGTATCTGTCTATGTATGCCAGTACTTTCTGTAAACAAACATGCTATCGTTAGTAGAGGTTGAGTGTGTGCAGCAGTAAGATACGAGCCTGTGTGTGTGCAGCAGTGAGCTGCAGGAGGACTTATCATACCAATATCTGGAGTAACATTCCCAGCTTTCTGTGAGGAAACAAGGTGAGTAACCCCCTATTGTCCTTGTGAGCTGAACCTTCAAAACATGAACTATATATGCATGTGTTGCTGATCCTGCACTACTTTTGGGAATCCTAATGACCCCGGTTAATTGGGAACAGCTGTTTTAATCAACTCAAGAGGCGAAAAGCAGCAGCTCTCTGCAGTTGGTTTGTGGACAGTCATGGCTAGGACAAAGGAGTTCAGTGAGAACCTGCAACTGCACATTGTGGCTGCTCACAAGTCAGGAAAGAGCTATAAGGCCATTTCTAAATATTTTCAAAATCCAGTGGCTACAGTGCAAAGTGTTATTAAAAATACAAGATGTTCTGCACTGTGGAAAATCTCAGAGGATGTGGTCAGAAGTCAAAAGTGACGCCTGTGCTGGCCAGGAGGAAAGTGAGAGAGGTGAAAAAGAATCCAAGGATCACCACCAAGGCCATCCTGTTAAATCTGGGCTCTGCTTGTTGCAATGTCTCAAGACAGACAATTCAACGGACACTGCACACTGCTGGGTTTCATGGATGCAGACCAAGGAGGACACCACTTCTCCAGATAAGGCACACAAAAGCTCACTTGGCCTTTGCAAATGCTCATCTAGACAAAGAAGAAGACTTCTGGTCTTCTGTGTTATGGTCAGATGAAACAAAAATTTTATTGTTTAGTCACAATGATATTTCCTTCGTTTGGCATAGAAAAGGAGAGGCATTCAACCCAAAGAACTCCACCCCCACTGTCAAACATGTCGGTGGGAACGTAATGCTTTGGGGGTGTTTTTCAGCCAATGGACCAGGGAACCTAATCACAGTAAATGGCAATATGAAAAAAGAGCAATACATGAGGATTCTCAACGACATCAGGCAGTATGTCGAGAAACTTGGCCTTGGGCACCAGTGGATATTTCAGCATGACAATGACCCAAAACACACAGCAAAATTGTTGAAGAATAGGTGAGCAGACAACAATATTAATGTTTTGGAGTGGCCCAGACAGAGTCCAGAGTTGAATCCGATTGAGAATCTGTGGAGGAAGCTAAAGATCAGGGTGATGGCAAGAAGACCCTCCAACCTGAAAGATTTGGAGCTCATTGCTAAAGATGATGAGTAAAAATACATTTGCAGACATGCAAAAAGCTGGTGTGCAATTATAGGAAGTGCTTGATTGCTGTAATAGCCAATACAGGCTTTTCTATTGATTATTGAGACGGGTGTGAATAATTTTGGACTGGACATTTTTTACTCAAATGCAAATAAAAGCTGACAATGTCTTTTCCACCCCACAATAATCACTCTTGTACATCGTCTTACTATCTTTTGGGGAACACCTATGTCATTTCCTGTCAAAAAATTACTTGCTGTTTGAATAAAAGTAACTTTAGGTCAAAATTTGCCAGAGGTATGAATATTTAAGGGCAGCGCTGTAAACAATCAATGCCTTAACCAGAAGATTTGATCTCTTCTTTTGCCATGATTGGTGAGGAATATGGCTAAAAGGATAGGTAACAGCTAGGGCTGTCTGTAAAACATATACCGACAGGGCTGCATTTGAACTATTTACCACCCAAGGCCCGCGTTCACCTTCTGATCCTCATGAGTCTAAACACTTGGGACTGTGTAAAAATACATTTAAGATAAGACATCCACCCCCCCCCCCAAAAAAAGTTGGCCACTGTGCACAATAGAAATTGCAGCTGTCAGAGTGTACATGAGGGGTATTATTTTGTACTTATATAGGGCTGACATCTTCCACAGTGCTGTACAATATGAAGTTTTGTCACTTAACTGTCCCTCAGAGGGGTTCACAGTCTAATCCCTACCATGTCATATGTCCATTGTAGTCTAGGGCAAATTTTTTTTTAGGGTCAGGGTTTAATGTAACCAGCTGAGTTATCTGTTTGATTTATGTGATGTGGGAGGAAACCGGAGAGCTCGGAGGAAACGCAGACATTGTGAGAACATACAAAATCTGTTCAGGTAGTGCCCTGGCAGGGATTTGAACTAGGGACTTAGCGCTACCTGAGGGGTAATGTTGGTGTTCAAATTCAGCATAGCTGATTTGGAAGACCTGATTACTCCCAACTTCATGTGAAATGCAACGTGACTCGCAAGACAGGGAACTCCTCCTGATCCTATCCGCTTGTTCATTGCTGAACAGATGGGAGTATTTGGGAATTCCAAACTGACTATGCAGAATTAAAATACCAACTCTACTGTGGGGGAAAAAGTTAAACAAAATACTTACCTAGATGATCTAAAAGCTCTTCAGACACCTCCAGACTTCTTATTGCAAGCTGTAGCCTACCATACCTTGCCACTGTAGCCTACTATTAGTAGCTGTGGCTGCCTGGCTGAGACCAGGCATATACTCAGTCCACTGCCCACTCCATACACCCCCTTGTATCCTGGGCATGTACAATTCAAACCAATCTGAACTGGAGGGCATGCCCAAAACACTTCTGGTGATGGCTGCTACAGAGGCAAGATGGAGAGGAGGCTGGATGCAATAAGAAGCCTAAAGATGCCTGGAGAAATTAAAGGCCATATGTATTTCAGCCTTCAATCCCCCCCCTCCCAGTTTTATTAAGACCCTAAGATTAGTTGTT
Organism: Hyperolius riggenbachi; assembly: GCF_040937935.1. Classification (NCBI taxonomy): domain Eukaryota; kingdom Metazoa; phylum Chordata; class Amphibia; order Anura; family Hyperoliidae; genus Hyperolius; species Hyperolius riggenbachi. The sequence continues at coordinate 108,345,454 of NC_090650.1, forward strand.
GGGGAAAGTAAAGTTATTGGGTAGTGAACTTTTTCTGATTAAAATACTTAATCCATGCTTCGCACTCAGTCCATCTTTGCTAACCAGTGACTGCCAAACGGAGTTTGCTTCCCTGTCATTCTTGCTTCTTCCCCTGCAATTCATGCCTCTTTTAGTTTTTTTTTACAGGAAACTGTGAGTACCTCCAGTGGCTCAGCAGACTCCCTTGTCGCTTGTACTTTCTGCACCCCCCCCCCCCCCCCGAATCCCGCCACTCCATACTGCAAATAGGCTGAAGCTGAGTGGGCGGAGATTATCCCGGCCAGGCTGCAACCCTGCCCTGAGAATGCCGATCTGCTTGTCCTTTAGGGCATGTGGGTGTAGGCCCATTACCCATTTTCACAAACTGTTAGCATGAGATAAAAGCGGAACAATGCGAAGAGTATTTTCGCATTGTTCTAATTATTCTAAATTAACCATAAATACTTACCTTTGGATAATCCCACACCAGTATCCTCAGAAATGTCTCGCACCAGTATCCTCGGATACTCGAAGAAGAGCACCACACGCATCGATCCCTCCTGGCACTTGCAATACTAGATATAGCAGGCCCCAAGAGATCTTTTAAATCCTCTCTTTAGCAGACCAATGGGAATCCATGAGAGGATTGTGATCTGAAATCAGACATATAATCTAATCTGGAATTTGACATATAATGTAATCTGGAATCTGACATATGATCTAAACTGTAATCTGATATATAAGGTAATCTGAAATGACATATAATGTTATCTGCAGTACCTGGAATTGCTCCAAGAACAAGCATGCTGCCAGAGCAGTCAGTTCACTAGTTCATGGGTCATGCAAGCAAGAAATAAACAACCTGCAGTGAATGTGGCTGTGACTTTCCTAAATCCCTGGCAGTCTAGTGGTCCCCTGGCTCCCCTCCTTCCCTCCCCCACTGAATTTGTACTTCTGTCTGCTAAGTCCCTTACGCTAGGCTAGGCTCAGTTCAGCTCTGCTCTACTCTGCTCCACTCCTCAATTCCTCAGTCCCTCCAATGCATTAGGTGACGCCTGCACATGGGAACTCGGGAAGGATCACTCAACCTCTGCGGCAGTTCATTGTGTATCACAGCCAACACCCTGCTCTGATTGGTCACTGCTGCTGAGGGAGTGCAGTGATTGGCCCCAATGATAGAGCCGTAGTCTCACACACGAGACCATCTGCACCATTTACAAAATGAAGCAGAGGGAGGCTGTGATTGGCAGTGAACAGCAGAGCTATCCCCGCTTCTGGGACGGAGAATGAGTGATCCTTCCCGCAGTGGTGTAAAGGTGGTCTGGTGGCAGCAGGAGGCTGTAATATGCACTTGTGGGGTACACCTGAGTGATGGGGGCTGGTGGAAGCAGCCAGCTGCACAATGCACTTGTGGGGGACATGTAAGTGATGGGGTCTGGTGGCAACAGACAGCTGCACAATGCACTTGTGGGGGACATCTAAGTGATGGGGTCTGGTGGCAACAGACAGCTGCACAATGCACTTGTGGAGGACACCTGGGACACCTATGCATCAGTCCATATTGTATTATTTGGACCATAAGATGCACTGACTTTTCCCCGGTACTTTTGGGGAAGAAAAGGTGTGTCTTATGGTCCACAAAATATGGTATGTAACTATGTAAAAAAAAAAAAAAAAAGATACAAAAAGATAAAATAGCTCTGCATTAATATGTCACAAAATATGTAGTATTTTTTGCATGAAGGTGTGGGAACTTGGAGGAGGTCTATTCAATGCTAAATCTATCTAATTAGATTAACAGGGAAATGCTCAAGACTTATAAGGCATCCTTTACAGAGCATTTTTGCTGAGCCATTTGCAATCAGTGAATTAGTTCATTATGAGAAGCCTAACATCAGCTTTGTTAGGTTTCTGTTCAAGTCTTAAATACGTTGAAAATTTAAGTTAAATGTCCTGTGCTACATTTCCATCTCATTTTCTTGGCAAATAGTGCAAGGCATATTTGCAATTAGCATCAATTTTTAAGTTTTATTAAACAAATGTTGCTTTAGAAATAGTGAGATATAAAATGCTTTATATAAAAATGGAGTCAATGATAATATACTCGACTAACATTCAATAAAATAAAATCTCTTCTACAGTCAATTACACCCAAGTGCAAGGCCTATTTGCTTTATAATTTCATAACTTGCGAGCAATTTAAATATGAAATGTTTCATCAAATTAACATATCATGTGATAGTAGAATGATATTATCAAATATATTAAACTATACATGTTCAGCTGGAATTAATTATATATTATTACTTTGCTTTTATTATCAAATTGGTCCCGAAATCCTTCCTTCTCAGAAAAAAAAATGAAATATTTCTTTTGAAATATAAAGTTAACTAAAGGTTTAATGCACTTAACATTTTCAGTATTGCTGAACAACTTTGGACTGATAACATAGATAGCAAGAAGAAGTCAAAGCATTAAACTCGCAATGCAATTTCTAAGACAGAATAAAAGAAAAACCTTTTGTTGGTTTCTGCATAGAGTAGAGAAAGTTGGAACATCTGCATGCTTTTTATTGTTATCTTTGATAATCTTGAGAAAATATCCCTCTATGTCCTACCCCTGTATGAAGGGCTCAATTAAGTACATGCATTTGAGTTCTCCTGCATATCTGTCATGTCCACAGGCATTCGTTCTGTTAAAATGTAGCAAAATGTGTGCTTGCATTGTATATACTCATAATAATTATAATAATAATAATTTTATTGAACATATGTAAAAGTCAATAGTTTTTCACCTACTAAAGTTGAAATATCTGACCCCTCAAAAATGTGCAGCCATATCTCCGCTCCACATAAAATTTTCTAGGTTGAAAAACTATAACTATAGCTTTATTCCCCCACAAGTGTTGATATGTACCTTAACCGGTACTCCTATATCCCTGCAGAAGTATTGCCAGGTCTGCTGCAAGAATACTCAAACTATCTGTTACCATAATCCCAGTTGTAATCTCCCATCCAGCAACATATGCAGGATAAATCCATCATTATAACACTCTTGGGGCTGAACACTTTTCATAACGAAGTGAATAGTGGTGACTTATAGTACTATACCCTAACTGGGGAGGAAACAATATATGTATTATGAAATGGATGTACAGTAATTACAACTATGGTGTACCTATGTATGGTTGTTTTTAATTCTAGGTCTATACTTATGTTTTAAAGGGAACCTTAACTTAACGGGGGGGGGGGGGGTAAAGAGTTTCAATTACCTGGGGCTATTACCAGCCCCCTGCAGCAGTCCTGTGCCCTCGGAGCCGCTCTGGAATCCTCCGGTCCCCTGCTGTCACTTAGTTTCATTTTTGACGACTCACCAGTCAGCCGGCCGCCATGCGTATTATTGGACGCATTCCCTACTGCAATTAGCGCTGTTGCGGACCGCAAAAATACACATTGCCGCATATCTACGCGTGTGGAATGCGGCAACGCGTATTTTTGTATGCGTTGTGGTCCGCAACAGCGCTAATTGCAGTAGGGAATGCGTCCAATAATACGCATGGCGGCCAGCCAACTGGTGAGTCGTCAAAAACGAAACTAAGTGACAGCGGGGGACCGGAGGATTCCAGAGCGGCTCCGAGGGCACAGGTCTGCTGCAGGGGGCTGGTAATAGCCCCAGGTAAGTGAAACTCTTTACCCCCGTTCAGTTAAGGTTCCCTTTAATTTGTTGAAAATAAAATGTCTAACTTTAACCACTTAAGGACCACAGGCTTTACCCCATCTAGTGACCATGCTATTTTTTTCAAATTAAGGCTCTGCAGTTTAAATGGCTTGCTGTAGAGCTACACATCCATTCACACAAATGAACCCCCCCTCCCCCTTTTTCCTACCAACACAGATTTCTGTTGGTGGGCTTTGAGCACTGCTGCAGGTTATTGTTTTTTTTTTATATACATTTATTTCTCTTTTTTTTTTTTAAATAAAATGTATTATTTTTTTCCCTCCCTCCCCCTGCAAACCAATCACCGAGATCGGCTGTCATAAGCATCAGCCTATGAGAGCCGATCACTCTTGTGCCTCCCCAGGGGACAGCTGAGTGACACGGCTGTCCCCAGTACAGCGCTGCCGTAGACCGCGGCTCTGTGCAATGTAAATAGATGGCGGTTTTGCTGTCTAACAGTCTCCTAGCGGCTAGCTCCGTCACTCAAGCTAGGATGCACGCGCATCGGTGTGCGTGATCTTCAGCAAAACACGGCTGCAAGACTATACGACAATTGGCGTTAAGCGGTCCTGGGGCTGCTGCTGCATTCACACTGATTGGCAAGAGGTTAAAAACTAAAATAAATGACCTATGTTTTTTGAACAACTTGATGCTAATCTCCTTGAAAGTCTCATAGACCAGCATTATAAAACAATACTACTACATTTGGGATGCAGAGAATCTTATTTCTGATCTAGAAACAAATTACAGATTCCCTTTTTATCAAAGCAGGTTGTTTTGGTACTTGTTACCAGGCGCCAAGACTTGGCCCTACTATAGCACTTGTGTTATACTACGCGCTTTGCGTAGGGGAAATACGGGGTTCGGGCAATAACCAGACCCCAAATTACATCTCCCTGAGTTGCTACGGCTCGGAGGGGAACCGTAATTAATGCTGCTGGGGATGTGAGTGGCAGCAGGGAGAGCCGTCATTTGCTTCACCCTGTGTTCATCTCACTGGTGGCGTATATATACGCGTGCCTTTTTTTCTCTTTTATTCCATGTTCTCTATATTGTTTCTATGGCTGCTTAGTATTTCTATGTCCTTTAAAATATTACGAAATAAGAGATTAGGGAGGATTATAGCTCCCACAAATATAAAAAAAAATTAAAGAACTGCAACTCAACTACTATTAAGCTAGAGAGATCGTTGGTTCATTATAAACACGTTTACCTAGAGGTTAGGGTCCCTTCCGATAGGATGACCTCACTGCGGTGGAAGGATGTAGTAAATATTTTGCATGTAAACTGTTTTGGAAGTTAACATCTTCCATTAGTGTAAATTGTAGCACCTGTTTCAGATGCAATTGGCTGCCTTTATGCCATTAAAAAGGCTCTGCACACTATATTGCTGTTAAGTCATTCATATGCAGCCTGGTTTTGGATGTGCTGTCATTTCTTCCCACTGTGTACAAATATGCAAGTTTAACTTTTCTATTCAGTATAAGCATAGATATGATGAGGAGCCCCATAGCCATGACCAATCCTAATATTGTTAGTAGTAAATATTAAAGTATCAGTACACGAACATCAGTGCACATCTACAATGGGGCACATATCTGAATAGACAACTCCCCCCCCCCTCCCAAAAAAAACCCTCGAGAATAAGCCTACCTGCAGTTTGAACATTGGGTTAGAGAACCCTTGGTCAATTTTTAGAGTGAGTCCACCGGTATGTATCTCACTCTCTTTGTGGATGCACTCAATGGACTCGATTCACAAAGCGGTGCTAACCCAGTTAGAAACTTTAGGCATGATAACCATTGCACCACGCTGGTGAAAAGCCAGTTTAGGCGTGATAAGTTTAGGCGTGATAAGTTTAGGTGTGATAAGTTTAAGCATGATAAGTTTAGATAAGTTTAGATCGCGCGCAAAGTCCCGCACGCAAAGCAGCGCTATTAAACTTTATGCGAAGTGCACCAGACTTTGCTAGCGCAAAACCTTTGATCAGCTGTGCACTGCGGTGCTAACCCAGTTGGCGCTTAAACTTATCACGCCTAAACTTATCATGCCTAAACTTATCACACCTACACTTATCTCACCTAAACTTATCATGCCTAAACTGAGTTTAGGCATGATAAAGGGCTTTTCACCAGCGTGCTAACTGTTAGCACCGCTTTGTGAATCAGGCCCTATGTGTCTCATAGCCCTACAGCAATACAGCAAAGAAAAAAAAATAGCAAATTAGCAGAAGCCATGTTAAGCTTTTAATGTAGTTTTCAATGTGTAGATTTTTTTTTTTTAATCTTGTGCCTGTCAAGCAACATATTCTTTTATTTTAGTAGATGTGGTAAGACAAACTCATTTGAAGGAATGCAGTACTTGATCTGCAAAATATCTGATAGTGGAAAGAGGCATGTAAAGAAAAAGCCATGAGGGGTAAGATGCCAGGCTAGGTTGAGATTTACAAAGACAGCATCCTACGCACATCCACTTACTAGCCAATGACATTGAGAGCTACATGTAAATTATATAACAACATCTAAATTAAAAAAATGAGTTTCCTTAGATGTGTATTGCACTTCTAAACATTCTCTGCTAGCACAGTTGGATAGAAAAAGATAAGATCCAAAGATATGAGTTAAGAAACGCTTAGTTCTTCCACCACATACAAATCTAACCCTTCATGACCTATATAGAGTCAATTAAGACTTGTGCAGGTGTGTGTATTAGGAGTAGACAGAAACAAAATGCATGAATTAAAAAGTATACAAAGAAAAAGGTTTGCATAAGAGTTACATGTGATTATGTCCATACAATTATAATTCTGTTATGTTCTCCCCGTGCCTGTGTGAGTTTCTTCCGGGCACTCTGGTGTCCTCCTACCTCCCAAAAACATAGAGATAAGTTAATTGGCTTCCCCCTAAAATTGGCCCTGGACTACGATACATACACTGCATGATACATACATAGACACAAGACGAGTAGTGGCTGAATAGTGTAATTGTTAAGGGCTCTGCCTCTGACACAGGTGACCTGGGTTTAAATCTAGGCTCTTCCTGTACAGTAAGCAAGCACCCATTCAGTAGGAGACCTTGGGCAAAACTCCCTGACACTGCTACTGCCGATAAAGCATGTTCTAGTGGCTGCAGCTCTGGTGCTTTGAGTCCACCAGGAGAAAAGCACAATATTAATGTTCTGTGTCTTTGTGTCTGTGACTATGGTAGGGATTCGATTATTAGCTCCTCTGAGGGACAGTTAAGTGACAAGACAATATATATTCTGTACAGCGCTGCTTAAGATGTTGGCGCTATATAAGTACTAAAGAATAATCTTCTGGGCATGCTCCCAGTTGGGGACAAAATACATCTGGACTGGGCATGCATGAGTAAGGTCGGTGCATGGCCATTGGCCAGTAGTACAAACCATTCCTGCACAGCTTTTTCCCTCCATGCATGAGCTCTTCATTCTACAAGCCATGTGCAGATTTGACTTGCCCTAATGAGTTGGATAGGTTATAGAGGGACTCTGTGCTAGATCAGTGTGTTGTAGGAGATTCTGTAAATCCTCCCGACCAACCAGAGGCTTCCCACTACTGAGGCATCCTTGTTCAGCAACATGTTAGCCAGCTATTTTATGCTCCACAACCTTCCATAACTATACAATGTGATATTCTCAGAGATATGTCTTTGTCCTGCTCTGTGTAATCTGAATTACACAATAATGCAGGTCAAGTGGCACAGATTTTATTGCCAAGTATTTGGGCTTGTCGCCCATCAGGGTCAGGACCTGAGCCCCTTGGGTGACATTGCTGGACAAGGCTGGCTGCACTCACACGTGCTGTTTTGTTTTGTGGGGGGACAGGAGATAAAGGGACAATGAGCAGTGTGTAGGTGGGGGAGCAGCATAAACAATGGGATTGGCGGAGGATCATGATTGCTAGGGTTGATTGGATCCCTCTAGTGGATCACTCATGGTACGGGTGTCAGGGGTCATCGGGCGCCATACACACGCCTGATTGTCGGCTGAATCAGTTGTTATCGGCTGCCTCAGCTGTCTTAAGTCAGGCATGTGTATGAGGCTTTCCCTTTGCTTGTTTGCTGTCTGTCCCAACTTCAGCTATAATTACATTTCCTGTCTGCTACCAACCCTGCAACTAGCAATATATACTGATTGCTGCTGGAAAACCCTCTCCACCAGTTACAGAACCACGTTGTCTGTCTTAATCCTCCCGAATGTCATTGCAGATTTTCCCTGGCTGCAGAAGCAGCCCATCTACCCTTGTTCGACATTCTTGTAAGGGGGGGAGGAGCTTTGTTAACCCCTCTTCTTTTCAAAGTACTGCTGGCTGGCAAACAGGTTGGCATCTAGAGCTGATTGGGATCCTGCAAGCTCTCCATATATATTTGCTCATTGAAAGCATCTGTGATTGGTCGTGGACAGGACTAGAATAGCTAGCAATTTATTTTAGTATTTTTTTTCCTTTCCTTGTTTTTGATCATGTTCAGCATTTTGGAAAAGCTATTTCCCTGCAGTGAGTGATCCAGAAAGCCCATCTTACTGCATTAGACCAAGAGCAGTGCTAAGTGTTATCACACTGGCTCTCATGTGAGATAAATATCCTGTAAGCAATAATGAATAAAGCATCTAGTGATCTGCATTATTTGAGTGAAGGTAACTGCAATCTTACCAGACAATGCTTAAAGCATACTTAATTTACATGTGACATGATGAGATAAACATAGATACATATAGTACTAGTCCTACTTATAACTTGTCTCATGTCCCCTTCTATTTTTCTCCTTAGCAAGTCTTGTTATATACGTAGATGAGCCAGGCAAACAGCAATAAGCTGGATAAGCGTTTTACACCCAAATTGTGGTCTAAGAGTGTGCATATTAGCTTATCTACAAGTTATATACAGATATATGTACATGGCCCCCCATGCAAAGCATCTTTTGTAAGCACCCCAGCTTCTTAAATTGCCCCTAGAGCTCCAGGCTCATTGTCATGCGACCACAATGAGCCTAGATCTCTAGCAACCAGTTAAGAAGTTGCCCATGATACATAAGGATTTAAGCTGGATCATGGAGTGCTAGCTATGGTTCCAATATGTGTTCTGCATGGAGGCTGGGGTGGTGCATTGAGGGATGACTTATTGGTGGTTCATGGCATTTGGCCTATTTTTGGCCAAAAGTGGGGGATGGGCTTATCCCCAGATGAGCCTATCTTAGGTGATATATGGTAAATAGAAGGCAAAAAAAACCAAACACTGCTCATAGCATTTTAGTGCTGAAAAGTTCTGGTTCGGTTTTTTTACAGCTTGATAGAACACATTTTGCATCAGACTGTCATGATGGATGTTTACTTTCAGGGTTAAAAATTAAGGCCTTAAACTGAAAATAGATATATGAGACTCTATTCAATGTTACTAATGTTCTAGTTAACACTAGAACTACACACAATTATTTCATAGGTTTATTTTCAGTTCAGGTTTGTTTTAATCAACCCCAATGTCACATTATACTACACATACAATCTCAGTCTGTGAATCAAGTCACCCCTCTGATAGCAGATCAAAATACAATAAAATACAGAAGTGAGTGTTTAGAGGCTCGGTAATACCAATACCAAAATGACATAGCCTAACGCACATTTTGCAGCATTGAACATGGCCGCTTCTTCAGAGGCATAATTGTATAAATTCGTAGATCATGATTAAGAGGTATAAACATAAAATATGGAGTTCTAATGTACAACTATATTTGAATGTTCCAAGCATTCTTATCATCCAATCAGCAGGATGTTCCCGGGCTGCAGTTATTACTTTTGGTATATATTATGTATTGACCATCCTGCTGATTGGAAAATAAGAATGCTTGGAACATTCCAGATATGTTTTGTTTGTACATTAGAACTCCATATGTTTTGTTTTTCCTCTCCTAAATCACAATCTATGAATTTGTAAAATGATGCCTCTGAAGAAGCGGCCATGTTCAAGGAAGTGAAACGTGCACAAACTATGTCATGATGAAACTAAATGTGATATAAGGACTCTTTTTTACTGAGCTGCATCACATCTCATTACTAATAATTGTAATTAAAAGCTATATTATACACTTTATTGGTATTACTGAGCCTCTAAACCCTCATTTCTGTGTTTTGTTTTTTATTGTATTTTGATTCCCTATGTCACATTACAATACTTTATTACAATCTGTAAGATGTTATTATTGTTATAGTCCATTTATAATATTGTGGAAATCTTACCAAGATGAGGATATCAGCAGATGTAAAGTACCGTATACTGTACATGATAAAATCTATGCTAATGTGAGCTATAGGACTGTTAATGACTACTAATAAGAAACGGATTGTTTCTCCCATTAAAAACATAAATATTAAGCACAAATACATAATGCAAAATTGTATTTAGTTCTCATTTCCTTCAGCTTCTGACCTATTTTTTTTTCCTCAACCATTTCATTCACCTCCTTATAGATTTGAGTAATTAACACCTAATTATTCCCACTGAGTGTCTCTGACTCGGCAAAAGAGCAAAAATCATCAGGGGGTAATTATTTAGTACCCTAGTCACTAAGCTTTAGTCACTTAGTATGTTGCCTTAGGAACAAAGCGAGACAAATACATTCAAGTAAAGGGTTCTTAATTACTTGGTTAACATGATAAGGGCTAGTTATACAAGGCAAGGAGACAGACCAGAACTGCTCAGCTGTAGAAATCAGTCAATTTGTATTAACAACAATTTCTGCTGCAGGCCCAAGGTGATTCCTTTTAGGAGCACTAAATAGAAATCCACATTCTGCTATTTTGAGAATTATATCGTTGAGAGGATACTTTTTGGCAATTTTATGTTTTATATCAAATATAGTTAGGTTTGACAGTTTCAATTCAGAAAATAACTGACATCATGACGTTAAAAAATGCATAGAATAAAATCTGAAGTATTCAATCATGCTCCTCTTTATTTACTAGGAGTGAATTTAAATCAGAATAGGCGATTTCTGCCTGATGCATTTGTTTGAAAATGCACAAAACGGTGCAGGGAAATTTGGGCGCACCATGCGCTACCATAGGCAATAATGGGAATTACGGCTATAGAGGCGCAGATTGAAAAGACGGCGCCCAAATTACTTTAAAAACAGCGTAATGTGGCCGCCAGCAATAGCTGGCAGCTGAATTACGTCTTACCCATGGCCATGGGCCCCTCCTCCCCCCTCTCCCCAACCGCAAGTGCAGCCAATTAGCAAAAAAAAAACCCACCCTGTTTGCCCATAAAAACCATGTGCAGGTGCATGTGTAATTGTTTCCTACTTCCAGATGCTGCTTCACAGCAGAACACTCTCTGCTGCCATTCACCAGCTCCCGATTGCGTGATCTGCATGGAGTTTGGGGATCAAGGGGGCCCCATGCTATCATTTTTGCAGGGGGGTCCTTTTAAATCTAGTTACGCCCCTGGTCTTACCTCTGAGTCCATGGAATCCTGGAGGGGAATAGTAGTTAATGCCACCGGGACTTTTACAGGAGCAGGGTGAGCTGTTTTTGGCTTCACCCTGCACCCACATTACCTGGCACTTTTTTGCATGTATTCCCATTTGCTACACTTCCTGATGACTCTTATGAACAGGTATGTTGGAAGATTACTCAAGGGGCTCATGGTGTTTGTCATCTGCAAATCTAAATAATCAGATTATTTCATTATAGTCTTTTTAGGCTCCTTTAACTCTATTTACATTGCACTATGATATGATTGGTATGCAATCACAATGCTACCGAGCAGAAACGTTGCATACAATGAGACATACAGTACAATGAAAGTATGCCTCACTGTTACTGCAATCAAGCACGTTAACCGGTAAACGCACAGCATGCAGATCATTATCCCGATGGAGTGCATCAGAATTGTGACACAACACAATGGACATAGTGTGAAAAGAGTCTACCTCCCTGGCGTTTTGATTCCGTGTGGCGCACGGCCGCGGGGGGGGTTTTTAACCGATTTTTTTTTCATGTAGCTAGCCTATCGCTAGCTACATGATTCCCCCCTCCCTGCTCTCTCCCTCTGACCCTTCCGATTGCTGCCGGCGTGAATACCTATCAGGAAATCCCGTTCTAAACAGAGCTTCCCCCGTTGCCATGGTGACGAACGGAATGACGTCATCGACGTCCACCCCATAGTGCAGCCTGGCGGTGATTGGCCAGGCTGTGCAAGGGGTCTGCGGGGGGGCCTCTTTCGCGGCGGGTAGCGGCGGATTGTCGGGGAGCGGCGGCGATCAGATAAGACACGCAGCTAGCAAAGTGCTAGCTGTGTGTATAAAAAAAAATTATGCAAATTGGCCCACCAGGGCCTGAGCAATCCACCGCAGCGTTGCTGGACGAGCTGAGCTCATCCGTCATCAATGCCTTTGTGTGGGTCCTGATGCAAGATTTGCTCTATTCTGGTGCAGTAACAATAACTGGCACTAAACAGATCTGTATTTCTTTCCACACACTAAATAAACCATGTTGCCTTTCTTTATTTACCTGAATGATCCTCCAGCTGCTTATGGACAGAAGCTGATGAGGAGTCATTGTGCATTCTGGGACCCTTTTTTTTCTTTTTCTTCCCCTGAACGACAAAGGGTTGTTTGAATTTGGACCTTGCTGACCTTGAAACATGTGATTCAGTGGCACAAATCTGGCGAAATTGCTTTGAAGAATACTGCCAACTTTAGCTGTTAATAGGAAAGCTCCCTTAGGGCCTGTCTCCACTCCTCAGTTTTTCTGTACTCCGAAGAAGCACATGGTTGTGATACGCGTGAGTAAGGCGCTGCGGTTGGTGCACAGAGTGGGTCTTGGCTGACTCCTGGGGAAGTGACAATTGAGAGCCACTGCATATCTTGTTTACACTCACTGTATACCTCTATTACATTGGCTGTCAGAGGGAGTGTTATCAGTACTTAGACAATAGTGATTTCTGGTGTCATCTGCTATTTGGTTACTAGCCAGTATTAATAATGATTACTTTTTTATGTGTCACACTTGTGCACTTACTGTTGCTCCTGGTTTTTAATTGGTTTTAATATGGTATATGTGCACAATACAAATATTATTTTTGCATAGTGGTGCTGCTTGCTGTTTACTTTGGTAGCCATGGATGTCTGGTTGATTTAAACTTGCTTAACAGGTCAAAAGAGTAATTTTAACAAAAGACTCCTGGGGTAGGTTGTTTATTTTTAATCTCAGAGCAAGAGGTATAGAAACACTTTCTGGAGATGCATGTAAACAAAGGCCAATACAGACTAAAGTTTTTTTGGTGTCATTAACAACAACAAATAACATTTGTAAAGAGCTTTTCTTCCATGGGACTCAAAGCGCATAAGCATGGCTCCGACCATTGTGGTACAGAGGAAGAATTTTATAAGTCTGGAAATGCCAGGCTAAACAGGTGGCTTTTCAGTCTGGATTTGAATAGCTCCAGGGATGGTGCTGTCTTTACTGGGTGTGGCAGGGAGTTCCAAAGAGTAGGGGCAGCATGACAGAAGGCTCTATCTCCAGATTTTTTGAGGTTCACTCTGGGAGTGACCAAGTTTATAGAACTTGCTGATCTGAGGTTGTGAGAGGTGTGTTGCAGCTTTAGCAAGTCCTTCATGTATCCAGGGCCCAGATTGTGCAGGGATTTGAATGTCAGCAGTCCAATCTTGAAGAGTATTCTCCATTCTACTGGTAGCCAGTGCAGTGAGCGAAGGATCGGTGTAATGTGACAGTGGCGAGGCTGGTTTGTTAGCAATCTGGCAGCAGCATTCTGCACTAATTGCAGGCGACGCAGGTCCTTTTTGGGGAGGCCAGCATAAAGGGCATTGCAGTAGTCCAGCCGTGATGTGATGAAGGCGTGGACTAGGATTGGAAGATCCTCTGGGGGAATCAGATGTTTAATCTTTGCAATGTTCTTCAGATGAAAGTAGGAAGATTTAACTACAGATAAAATTTGGTTTCTGAAACTCAATTCCCCATCGATTTGTACGCCAAGGCTGCGCACAAGGTTGGAGCTGTTTATATCTGAATTCCCAATCCTGATTGGTGTTGCTTTAGGATAGAGCTGTTTTGATGGTGAGTGCTGGCTTTGGACAAACAGGACCTCAGTTTTTTCAGCATTCAGTTTCAACCAGTTATCATTCATCCATGCCTGTAGCTCAGCTTAGCAAGAGTTTATTTTTGGAGTAGGGTCTGTTCCCCCAGGTTTGAAGGACAGGTATAGCTGTGTGTCATCGGCGTAGCAGTGGTACGTCAGGCCATGACGTTGGATAAGTGTACCGAGTGGCAGCATGTAGATTGCAAACAGCAGAGGTGATAAGTTTGATCCTTGTGGCACTCCGAATTGTAGAGGTGCAGGTTTGGACATTATAGGACCTAGGGATACTCTGTGTTCTGTCAGTCAGGAATGTTCTGAACCACTGGAGGACTGACCCACTGATGCCACAGTACTCTTGCAATCTGTTAAGCAGGATTTCGTGGCCAATTGTATCAAAAGCCGCTGAGAGATACCACAGGATTAGGATGGAGCATTCCCCTCTGTCCCTTGCCATGAGCAGATCGTTGCAGACTTGGATGAGGGCTGTTTCACAGCTGTGGTGTTTCTTAAAGCCAGATTGTAGAGGGTCCAGGATGTTGTTTACTGACAGCCTGGTTTCAAGTTGCAGATAGACAGCCTTTTCAATAACTTTACCTAAGAAGGGGAGGTTGGAGACAGGTCTGTAGCTGCTCATAGCATCTGGATCCATGGAAGGTTTTTTAAGAAGGGGCTTGATGATTCCTTCTTTTAGAGAGGTAGGAAACCTCCCTGCTTGCAGAGAGCAATTTACTATTTTGTGAAATGTTGGACCAAGCAGGTCAGGGCATTTCAGCATATGTTTAGTTGGTCCAGGGTCCAGGTCGCAGGTTGTCTGGTGGAGACGACAGAGGATGTCTGAGATCTCTTCCTCACTGATACTTTTGAAGTCAGTCCAGGGTGTTAGGTTGTTTTTGCAACTATTTCCAGGAGTTGAATAAGTCTTAGGTGAATGAGAGACCGAATAGAGGATACTTTGTCAGCAAAGTAGCAAGCAAATTTCTCGCATAGCTCCTTTGAGGGAGTTATAGTAGCTTTTAGACAGGATGGGTTACATAGTCTACTAACTGTGCGAAATAGTTGGGCTGGCCTGTTGGTGGCCTTTGCGATCTCCTGTGAAAGGTAGGAGGATTTTTTCTTGGTGATCGCATTTTGGTAGCTTTCCAGGTGAGAGACAAGGGTGTGTTTATCTTTTGAATTTTGAGATTTTCGCCACTTTCTTTCTAGTTTCTGCACTTTTTTTTTTAGGTCCTTTAGTGAGCTGTCAAACCACTGTGCATGGTGAAGTGGTGTAGACCGTTTAATGTGAACTGGAGCAAGGGCATCATAGGCAGATGACACTGCATGGTGATCCTCCAAAGCAAATTCTAAGCAGCTATACATACATACTTCAGAATCAGAATCAGAATAATTTATTTTGCCAAGTACAAAGGGGGGTTGTACCTGGATTTGGTTTTGGCTCATACAGGTTCTGGAAGGAAGGGGGGTGATAACGTCTGAATGCCAAGAGCTGAGGCGGCCATACTATGGCGCCACCAGTCGCACTATGCATTATCTAATATCCATAACTAAGGAGACATCAAAGAGGGAAGGGTTCAGAGGGAGGCAAAGGTTCAGAAGTAATGATCCAGTTCTTCATGAAAGAAATCTGCAGTGATGGCTGACGCTGCTAAGATCACGATTGCTGACATCTGGCAGTGCTGGCCAAGGTGTTCCAGTTCAAAAGAAAGGTTCAGTAGTGTTGATTTCTGTGGTGGGTCCCAACTCCAGGGCAGAATTCGGCAGGGCTGGTCAGTAGCGTCCGGCCATGGCGGCCCTTTCTTCTGGATTAGCAGCTGACATCAAGGAGGGGCTGATCCAAAGAAGTGCACCATACTGCACACCTTCAGGGGGGAAAACAGGGTGAATTTGTAGGGAGAAGGGAAGAAAACCTAAAACCTAAAGTACAGTAGTTTTGTCTGAACCAGCTGCCTGGTGTTTCTTACAAATGTGTTTTTGCAAGTGTGCAGAAAAAAACGTATTGGCTCTTGGCAGCGCTTCCCAGTGATCGTTGTTTTTACCTCTTCCGGATCACACAGGAGTGGGGCTCTAAATGTCCATGGTAGAAACAGGTTGCTTCCAGGGTTGCCACAGATGATGGGAACAATGGGATCAAAATGCGGTGCTTGCTCACATGAAGGTAAACGACGGTGAAAAGCAGTACCAACACTGTCAATTCATTCGCAAAAAGACCAGCACTCCATTGCAGTAAGTTCTAGTGGTGTACTCAGCCAGCTTTTGGGCTGCTACAGCAGCTAATGCAACCAAAATTGCACAGATGACCACAATCTTTCTGAGGATCATGTTGCTATTTAAACAAATGAGAATATTTAAACAGGGAAAGGGTAGGAGGTGCCCGTAGACATATATCTGTACCTCTTATGGGTTAGGTTAGTATTACAATCATAGGAGTGAGACTCACACGTAAGGTAGTGCTAAAAGTTTCTCAAATGTTATTAGGGCACAATCGACAATGCGTTTCATGGCTACAGACGCTTCCTCAGGTCTATAGGTGTGCCTTTAAACATAAATGGCAGTACTCAGAATACTTGTAATACTAACCTAAACCATAAGAGGTACAGATATATGTCAATGGGCACCTCCTAACCTTACCCAGTTAACTTCACCCCTGTTTAGGGGAGTGCACACTTGGTAGTTTTCCTAGGGGCTTTTCTTTTGACTGGAGCTGCGACCAACCCCACTACCAGAAGCAAGACTGATTTTCGAGGGTACTTCCTCACATGCCAGATGAGTGGTTGCTTGTACAGCAACCCAATTGTATGAGTATATTTCATTCTCCATACATATACTCTGGTGTCCCTATGATAATAAGCCAGATCGGGTTCCCGGTCTCCCTGTGCCTTTTTGTTCTCTGTAAGAGCCTGCCAATATGTGCAGGGGCTATTTCATATAGTTTGAAGAGCAACGTGGGAACTATGCAAAACCTTCAAATTACAGCTTTGGGAGGACCCTCTATACTACAAATAGAGCTATGGAACCACTATGGAATATTTCTTAGACTCCACATCATCAGTAACACTGTACATTAACATAATTTGCTTCATATCTCTATATTTTCCAATGTCATTACCCCAAAAAACATGGTTAGGAAATACCGGTCAAGTTAAAAGGCTTTTCTCTTGCAGTTTGAGCCTCATTTGGTAACATATTAGCACATCCTTTAGGCATGCATTCATTTTAACATTGGCAGTGAGCATAAAAACTGTTAAGATGGTAATCTAGATTCAGAAATTGAGATTATAATAGGCGCTTGTTGTGGCAATCAATCAAAAATGTGATTTCGCTTTAGATTTTTTTAAATTAATTTTTAAAATGTAGCTCTTTGAATTCTGCACTGTGCACCTAAACTTTATGTTATATGGAGTTGGTTTGGGTGGTCAATACCAAAGTTATTGGCAGGTGTCTTTTCAGAAATGGAAGTTGGTTTAGGCACCCACTAGGATGCTGCATCCATGCTGAATTTTGAAGGGTTCATGTTGGAGGGAGGAGGTGATTGATGGTTAGGCATCAGGAAGAGTTTACATTGGTAGAGAAGGTTAGGGTAAGGCACCAGGAAGGAATCTGCATTCAGTATATTGGTTAGAGCTTGGCAATGTATATGTGACATGTAACGAAACAGAAGAAATGTACTACCATAAACCCAATATGCAGAGGGACACCAGGACACGCTGTAAAGAAGAGACAAAACAAAAATTGGGAGCCCAAATGGTGTAGTATGTCAGTGACAGTAACACTAAAAACAATAGAATGATAAAAGGGTTTCTCACAAAGGTGGGTTGCTGGGGGCAACTGACCACAGGAAGCAGGTGGAGATAATGAACCCGTCTCCACTCGGGGTGTCCCAGACTGGGACTGGTGGCGGTCGCTTCTTCTTTAAAAGACAATAACAGCTTCAATTATGGTCCGTATTTTAACCCCGCCCACAGCAGATGTGGCGGGGGGGGGTGACTAACCACAATGAGGTTAAAGAAGCACCCAGGGGTATATAAAACTGAGTTACTGAGTTAAAAACAACAGTAAAAACTATTAATGTGGTGGCTTACCTCAATAAGGATATTCTCATAGGAAAAAAGAGAATTTTATTTTTGCACAGACAACGCGTTTCATGGGTCTAAGCCCGCTTCCTCAGGCCAATAAGAGTGCCAGAGTATGTAGAGCCAGTATGTATGGAGTGCTCCTCTTGAAGGTAAGCCACCTCATTAATAGTTTTTACTGTTGTTTTAAACTCAGTTTTATAAACCTCTGGGTGCTTCTTTACCCTCATTGTGTATAAACCCAATATAGCTGAATATTATTTGGTTTTGCACCAAATCCATACATACCCTGTGTGGGAGAAGAAAAACCAAGAATTGACTACTAGATCACCCCTGGAATTAGTTGTTGTAATCATGATATACAGATACATTGCAGTGAGAGGAATGGGGATACAGCAGTGCCACCATCACTTAGCTTGAGCAGTGTGTGTTCTGAGTTATCCTATATAATAAAAGGCAAGTGTCGCTGTGTCTGTCCGTGTGCCAGTGCTTTTTAGCACTGCGCATGTGCAGGGACAGATGCAGAGACACTGCCGAGAGCCGGGGGAGGATCGGGCCAGAAGGGGCGGTCGTGTGTGCGCGTGGCAAGCGTGCGGACAGCGGGCATGGCGCGTCACGTGTGTGCGACAGTCGGCGAAGTAAAGACAGACCTAGCCCGTTTTTTTAAACGGGCTAAGGTCACCAGTATAAATATATTCTCCATCTCAAAGGAAAACAGACAATTTGGGAGTCACAATTGGCACTAATGTTAATAAGCAGCAATAGGGCACCCAAGCAGATTTTGGATAGCGTAGAAGGATTAGAAACATTGGATAGTGTAGAAAGGTTAGAAAAAAAAATTGGGATTATTTATTACCAGTCTGTGTCACATTGCTGGAGCTGGAATTTTTCACAACATTTCCCCGTTTCTGTGATAGCTATAGAGCCTTGATGCTTTAATGCAGAGTTCCCCAAACCTGTCCTCAAGGTCCACCAACAGCAGCAGAAAACCAAATACATTCACAGGTGAGGTAAATAGTGTCTCACCAGAGCTAATTAGCTACGTCTGGATTTCTACAAAACATTCACTGTTGGTGGGCCCCGTGGGCAGGGTTGGGGAACACTGCAAAAGGACTCCTGAAATGGGAGGAAATGGAGGCTGCCATATTTATTTCCTTTTAAGCATTATTAGTTCCTTGGCATTTCTGCTGATCTTTCAGGCATCAGGAGTGTCTCAATCACACACCTGAAACAAGCATGCATCTAATCTAGTCAAGCTTCAGCCAGCCCAGAAACACCTGATCTGTATGCTTGTTCAGTGTCTATGGCTAACAGCATTAAAGACAGAGGCTCAGCAGAAGAGCCAGGCATCGGTTAAATACAATAAAAATGTGTCAACCTTCATATCCCCCCTCAGTTCAAGTGTACTTTAATATGTGAAGTGATATTTCTAGGATCAGAAACACTTGCCTAATTCTGCCCTATACTTAAAAAAATATTCTCTTTGTTGCTAACTCTGTCACCTGGGCTTAAAGGTTACAGTTATTGTGAGTGCTAGTTTTTTTTAATTGTTAGGGTTGATGTGAGGGTTAAAATTAGGGTGTGGATCATAATAAGTCTTAGGGTTAATGTAAGGGTTAATGTAAGGGTTAATGTAAGGTTTAAGCGCAGAAGTCAGTTAGCGTAAGGTTTAAGGTGATAACCCTTAAAACGTTTCTTAGTTGAGATATCCATCTAAGAAATCATGGCTGCCTGCTTGTTGAGCTGATCCTCTGCCTTTAATACTTTTCCAACTGGCACACAGGTAAGTCAATCAAGTGTTCTGACCCTACTTTGTTTGCCCTCTTCACTGATTGCATGCCTTCTGCAGGTGGATAAGGCGTTACTGAAATAAGAACTGCAGCGTGATAAGAAATTGGTACTTTTGTCCTTAAAAAAAACAAGACACAAAGCATGCATCCCATGCTCTTTTGACATTTGTGCCACATTGCTGAATTACCAGCTGTCTTTATGCTTGGATGACAGTAGAAGAGCAAAGAGTACTTATTTTAGTTATTGCAGACTAGGGGTGAGAGGGCACAAGCTCTTACATGCATCTACTGACCTAACCTATGGGTAAAGTGTAAAAGCTAAATTCTAAGCAAAGAATTTGTACTTTTGCTCCACCTTGTGGCCAAATCATGATGTTACATTTCAGGATGCATTTCTATTTATTATCACAGGCAGAACAATATTTCCGAGGAAGACAATTAGTATGTGGAATCTAATATTTTAGGATAAGACTATGTTTGTTGGAGCAGTGGCTACATGTCAATATAGCCGTGGCAAGGAGCAGTTGCTTTGTTGCAAATATCAAAGTCATTTTAGGAATGTACTGAATAGTTAAGTGATTATAGACATAATCAATAGAAACAAAACCAACGCTTACTCAGAATGCAGCAAGTTGTGATTGGTTGACTGCTTTACTGTTAAAAGGATCTTCATCTCTGCTGTGTTTAGCTGCACCAGGAGTGAAGTGCGGACCAATTTAGTTGCCCTAAATATGAAGCCAGTACGAGAGAATAATCAAAATTCTGATGAAATGCAGGATCTATGTTTCTATGTGGAGCATCATCACTAGCTATTCAGGCAGTTGAAAGGTGCTGTCACCTTAGCATAGCTATATTATTACATTTTTTATTAGTGACATTTTATAATTTATATGGATTTATCATTTAGATAAATATGTTTATCTTGATAAAAGATGAAATTGGGTAGTTATTAAAGACACTTACATCAAATCTGGATGGTCCTCAGGGCAAGAATGTGTATATTTAAAAATGCCACATCTTAATTTGGGTGCGAGTTATTGCTGATAGTAGAATATTACTAATTTACCAATATTGTGCTTTTACCTATTATTGATAGTAGAATATCGGTAGTGTTAACTCAACCCCTACCTACACTTAGCACTAACCTCCCCATCTCAGAATCAGAATCAGAATCAACTTTATTCGCCAAGTGCGGCGGGAGCCGCACCCGGAATTTTTTGTGGACACACGGCAATTGGCATAACAAGCAACAAAACAATTGGCATAAAAAGCAACATCAACATGGTACAGATAGTGGCTACATATTTGACAGACAGTAACAGCAATTGGCAAACAACACATGGTACAGATTCTTAGCTACAGAGACACCCAGACGTCAGTTTAACAGACAGTTTAACAGACAACAGCAGCTCATAGTTCAGGTGGGCAGGACTATCTTATGCAAAGCAGACATATTGTATGGTGACATGTGGTTCTGTGTGGCCAGCTGGAGACAGTTCCTTCTGTGCGCGTATTCCGCGGGGGGGGGGGAGGGGTGGCTGAGGGAGATTAGGGGGTGGCAGTTGGGAGAGTGCATGAGTTGAGTAGAGCAACCGCTTGGGGAAAGAAGGTGTTTTTATGCCTCGTGGTTTTGGTGAGAATGGTCCTATAATGGCGACCTAGAGGAAGGGGGACGAAGAAGCAACTGCCCGGGTGGGAGGGGTCTTGAATGTACCTGTTTGCCCTGGACCTCATTCTAGATGACTGCAGGATGTCCAGGGGAGGCAGGGGTGACCCGATGATCTTCTCAGCAGCTCTGATTACCCTTTGGAGTTTGTGTTTGTCCCTTGCATTAGCCCCGGAGTACCAGACAATGATGGAGGAGCAGAGGATAGACTCGATGGTGGCAGAGTAGAAGCTGATCATTAGCTCCTGCGACATCCCGAACTTCTTCAGCTGCCTGAGAAAGAACAGCCTCTGCTGGGCTTTCTTTTGAATTACGGAGGAGTTCGCATCCCACTTCAGGTTGTCCGTGATGGTGGTACCAAGGAATCGTGCGCTGTGTACTCTGGGGACCTGAGAACCCTCAATGGAGACTGGACTGGGAGACGGAGCATTCCTTCTGAAGTCCACAATGAGTTCCACAGTTTTTGCCGTATTTAATACGAGTTTATTTTCCTTGCACCACTTGAGGATCCGCTCAATCTCCTTGCGATATTCGTGCTCACCGCTTCCGTCTATGAGGCCAAGTATGGTGGTGTCATCCGCAAACTTGATGACTTTGACAGAGTCAGCGGATGAGGTACAGCTGTTCGTGTACAGTGAAAAGAGAAACGGGGACAGCACGCACCCTTGCGGGGCGCCAGTGTTGGTGATTCTAGCACTGGAAGAGCAGCCTCCGATCCTGACTGACTGCGACCTGTTGGTCAGGAAATCCTTGATCCAGGTGCACAGATTAGAGTCAACACCAAGTCGTGCCAGGTTTTCATACAGGATGGTTGGACAAATGGTATTGAATGCGGAGCTGAAGTCTAGGAGCAAGATCCTGGCGTAGGAGTTGGGTTTATCCAGATGTTCCATGATGTGTGCTAGACTGATGTTGATAGTGTCCTCCACCGACCGGTTGGCCTTGTATGCAAATTGCAGGGGATCCGTTTTGGTGACGGTGTGCTCTTTCAGATAGGGGAGAACCAGCCTTTCGAAGGCTTTCATGATGATTGGAGTTAAGGCAACCGGTCTGTAATTATTTAGTTCCGTAACACCTGGCTTCTTGGGGACCGGAATGACACTCGCTTTCTTGAAGCAGGAAGGGACCTTGCTCACTGTCAGGGATTTGCTGAAGATTGAAGTTAGGATCGGGGCTAGCTGGCTTGCGCAGGTTTTCAGGCAGGTTGGGGATATGCCGTCCGGGCCTGGAGACTTCCTGGTGTTGAGCTTCTGGAGGTGCCGTAATACGTCTGCCTCCCGAACCGTTACCGGAGCTTGGAGGGCAGTGGCAGCTTGGGGAGGTGTGGCAGGAGGCTTCCCGGGTGGGGATGAGATTGCTAGGTCCTCGGAGTGGGTGGGAAGGTGCTCAAACCTGCAATAGAATTTGTTAAGCTCCTCGGCTAGCGCAATGCTAGGAAGTGTGTGTTGGGGAGGGGGCTTGAAATTAGTAGCTGCCCTGAGGCCTTTCCAGACATCCCGTGTGTTGTTGGATCGAAGGTCCTGTCTTAGTTTGTTTGAGAAGTCCCGCTTTGCTGCCTTCAGCTCTCGGTTCAAGGAGTTTCTGGCTTCCCTGAACTCCTCTGGGGTGCCGGATTTGTGTGCTTCCTCTTTGATTTTCCGTAGGTGGCGTAGCTTGCCATTGAACCAAGGTTTGTTGTTCGGGAAGACTTTGATGTTCGTTGTTGGGATGCAAGACTCCTCACAGAAGCGGATATAGGAGGTGACATTCTCCGTCCATTCGTCTAGGCAGGGAGCCTCGAGAACCGACCAGTCCGTGCTATCAAAGCAGGCTTGTAGTTGACCCTTGGCCTCCTCAGTCCACTTTTTAACATTTCTGACAGTCGGCTTGGAGGTTTGAAGGAGCCTTCTGTAGGTGGGGATCAGTTGAATTAGGCAGTGGTCGGAGTTGCCTAGGGCAGCCCGGCGAGTAGCCTTGTATGCATCCTTAAGGACCGTGTAGCAGTGATCCAGGGTGTTTTGGTTCCTGGTGGGGCAGGTGACGTGTTGCTTGTAACGAGGCAGCTCTTGGCGAAGGTTTGCCCTGTTAAAGTCCCCTAAGATGATGAAGAGGGAGTCCGGGAGGGAGGTCTCCCACACTAATATGGTGTCACTGAGTGTACGCAGGGCAATCTTGGTGTCCGCATCCGAGGGGATATAGACGCCTGCCAGGACATAGGAGGTAAACTCTCTTGGTGAGTACTGAGGTCTGCAGTTGATAAGTAGAATCTCGGCATCTGGAGAGCAGCTTTTGTGCAGGATGGTTGTGTTTGAGCACCAAGCGCCGTTGATGTAAAAGCAGATTCCGCCGCCCTTACTTTTCCCTGAGAGAGAGGGGTCCCGGTCTGCTCGGAAGAGATTGAAGCCCGGTATGTCGAGGGAGTTGTCCGGGATGTTGTAATTTAGCCAGGTCTCAGTGAAGCAGAGGACCGGGGAGTTGCCTTCGACCGAGGGTTTGCTCCCAAGTAGTAGGAGCAGCTCATCTAGCTTGTTCTGGAGGGAGCGGACATTTGCTAATAGAATGGCTGGGATGGGAGACCGCAGTCCCTTCCTTTTAAGTCTAACCTGAGCGCCCGACCTCCTACCCCTGGGCCGAAATCTGCTAATGTTGGCTAATTTATCAATCTGTGACTGAACTGTGTCCCGAATTGGCAGTTCCTGAGCCTGTGTCTCCCATTCCAGGAGCTGTGCTCTGGTATAGGAGATGGTGCCCTGCGAGGCAGGGGGTACGGGACTGGCCATCAGGTGTTTTGTGGCACGTTGCAACAGGTTGCAACCTGCATACAGAATGGGGCTACACAGTTATTGAGTGGGGGCATCAGAAGCACAAATATAGGGAGCACACTACAGTTCATATACCAAGCTGGGAGCTAGTGCAAGAGAAGCGCAAGTATAGGGAGCACAATACAGTTCATATACCAGGCTGGGAGCTAGTGCAAGACAGTTCATATAGCAGGCTGGGAGCTAGTGCAAGACAGTCTTTTGTAGGTAAGCAGGAGCAGGCAGTTCATGGCATGCAGTTCAAGGTGGGGGCATTCAGCGTGTGTCAAGCATATCTAATATAGATAAATAAAAAAAAAAAAAAAACTGGCAACAGCTTTACTCACATGCTTCAGCAGGAGAGAGAGAGGCAGGGTCGGGAGTTGCAGTGCTGGCCTGTGCTGTGGGACAGCGATCTTGGGGGGCCTTACACACGCTGCTCCTGTGGTGGTAACTGCTGACCGCTGGACAGTTCTGCTTTTTTTCCCTTCTTCTTTGCTTTTCTTTCCTTTTTCCTTTTGCTGGCCACAGCTTCAGCCTCTGGTGGAAGACTGGGAGGACAGGAAAGTTTAATGGGCCTCCCCATTAAACTTTCCTGTCCTCCCAGTCTAATACCAGTGGCGGACATACGTCCGTGCAGGCCGTGCCGCCGCACGAGGGCCCCTGAAGTTCCGCTGCTTCAGGGGCCCATTAAGTATTGCTGGGGTTTTTTTATTTTACTTTTTATTTTTTTTAACCTGGGGGGCCCCGACTCCTGTCCTCCCCCCTCACCTCGCCCCCCCCCCTCATGCGGCGGGAGAGCGGAAAATACAGGAAGTCTCCGGGGCTGCAGCAGATGCTAGAGGCAGCTGCCGCTTGGTCTCCCCTGTCTTCAACTCTGTATCTCTGCTCGCTACTAAACCAGGAAGTAGCGAGCAGTATACAAAGTTGGAGACATATCGGAGACCAAGCGGCAGCTGCCTCTAGCGTCTGCTGCAGCCCCGGAGACCTCCTGTATTTTCTTCTCTCCCACCGTGCATACCGGGAGGGGGGCCCCGAGGTGAGGGAGGGAGGATAGGAGTCGGGCCCCCCACCCGGATAGCTACCCACCCACCCGGCTACCTTACCCACCCGGCTACCTACCCGGCTACCTAACCACCCACCCGGCTACCTACCCGGCTACCTAACCACCCTGCCGGCTACCTAACCACCCGGCTACCTACCCACCCACCCGGCTACCTACCCACCCGGCTACCTAACCATCCTGCCGGCTACCTACCCACCCGGCTACCTACACCCACATCCGGCTACCTAACCGGCTACCTACCCACCCGGATACCTACACACCCACCCGGCTACCTACCTGGCTACCTAACCACCCACCCGGCTACCCACCCACCCGGCTACCTACCCGGCTACCTACACACCCACCCGGCTACCTACACACCCACCCGGCTACCTACCCACCCACCAGGCTACCTACCTACCCACCCACCCGGCTACCTACCCACCCGGCTACCTACCAACCCACCAGGCTACCTACCTAAAGACCCACCAGGCTACCTACCTACCCACCCACCCAGCTACCTACCCACCCACTTATCCACCCACCAGGCTACCTACCCACCCGCCTACCCAGCCACCCACCAGGCTACCCACCCACCCAGCTACCCAGCCACCCACCAGGCTACCTACCCACCCGGCTAAGGGCTACCTACCTACCCACCCGGCTGCCTACCTACCTACCCACCAGGCTACCTACCCACCAGGCTACCTACCCACTCACCCACCAGGCTACCTATCCACCCAACCACCCATGGGAGCTGCGCGCCGGATGGAGGCTGGGACAGGAGGTCTGCTGCTGCAGGTGAGTAAATGGTTTTTTAATTATTTATTTTAGCAGGTGTATGCTCTGGGCAGGTCTGCCACATGATTGCATGTATGTTCTGGGCAGGTCTGCCACATGATTGCATGTATGTTCTGGGCAAATTTGCTACATGATTGCATGTGTTTTCTGGGGAAATCTGCCGACATGATTGCACGTATTTTCTGGGCATATCTGCCGACATGATTGCACGTATTTTCTGGGCATATCTGCCTACATGATTGAATGTATTTTCTGGGCATATCTGCCGACATGATTGCACGTATTTTCTGGGCATATCTGCCGACATGATTGCACGTATTTTCTGGGCATATCTGCCGACATGATTGCACGTATTTTCTGGGCATATCTGCCGACATGATTGCACGTATTTTCTGGGCATATCTGCCGACATGATTGCACGTATTTTCTGGGCATATCTGCCGACTTGATTGCACATATAAATACTATATAAATACTAAATAATAATAATAATAATAATAATACATCATTGCACGTATTTTCTGGGCATATCTGCCGACATCATTGCATGTATTTTCTGGGCATATCTGCCGACATGATTGAATGTATTTTCTGGGCATATCTGCCGACATGATTGCACGTATTTTCTGGGCATATCTGCCGACATGATTGCACGTATTTTCTGGGCATATCTGCCGACATGATTGCACGTATTTTCTGGGCATATCTGCCGACATGATTGCACGTATTATCTGGGCATATCTGCCGACATGATTGCACGTATTTTCTGGGCATATCTGCCGACTTGATTGCACATATTTTCTGGGCATATCTGCCGAAATGATTGCACGTATTTTCTGGGCATATCTGCCGACATGATTGCACGTATTTTCTGGGCATTTCTGCCGACATGATTGCACGTATTTTCTGGGCATATCTGCCGACATGATTGCACGTATTTTCTGGGCATATCTGCCGACTTGATTGCACATATTTTCTGGGCATATCTGCCGAAATGATTGCACGTATTTTCTGGGCATATCTGCCGACATGATTGCACGTATTTTCTGGGCATATCTGCCGACATGATTGCACGTATTTTCTGGGCATTTCTGCCGACATGATTGCACGTATTTTCTGGGCATATCTGCCGACATGATGTGTATTTTCTTGAGAAAACCTGCACAATTATGTGAATTTTCTGGGGAAAGGGTCACCAAAACTTGGGCCCACTGTCTTTGCGTTGCACTTTTCAAGGGAACCTGAGGTGAGAATAATCTTGAGGCTGCCATATTTCTCTCCTTTTAAGCAATACCAGTTGCCTGGCTGCCGTGCTAGTCCTCTGCCTCTTATTCTTTCAACCATAGACCCTGAACAAGCATGCAGCAGGTCAGGGGTTTCTGACAATATTGTCAGAACTGACAAGATTAGCTGCATGCTTGTTGCTGGTGTAATTCAGATTATTACTGCAGCCAAACAGATCAGCAGGGCCGCCAGGCAACTAGTATTGTTTAAAAGGAAATAAACCCTCACCGCGGGTTCGCTTTAAGTTAGTTAGCTCCGCCCTCATCCGGTCATTGCCACGCCCATTTTTTTGCCGCGGCGCGCTTTGCGTGCTGCAGGTTGTAGCCACGCTCATATTTTGACGCATAGGGGGCCCACAATTACAATTTTGCGCAGGGGCCCACTGCTGGCTGTGTCCGCCACTGTCTAATACTAACACTAACCCCAACCCTACGCCTACACCTGTCCCCATCACTGTCTTTGCTGTAACCTTACTGCCATTATTGTTCTGTCTGTCCTTACCACTGTCTTCACTGCTACAGAGTTCCGCTACAAAGTAGCGGATTTCTGTTGTTGCTGTTGTTCTGTCATCGCCGATGCTAAATTCAGGTGGCTCATAGCAATGAGCAGAAATTACGCCTATATGTAATTACACATCGTAATTCACAATTACGCTTTGTAATCCTAATGCCAATTTCCGGGGAAACACGTAATTAATTTTGTATGTAATTGTAACAATTTGTAATGACGCATACATTTATGGGTAAATTACGCGTAATTGTGGCGGTGAATAGTAAAGCCCAATAGATGCTTCTGCTAACAAATTTGCTACATATGTTAAGGAGAATAGTGGGTACAAGTTAACTTCTTGCCGCCCGCGTCACCGCGTCCTGCTGATGGGCGTGGACGCGGCGGCAGCCCCAGGACTTCCTAACGCTGATCGGCGGAAGGTCCTTTGGGGAGTGGTTTGCAGAAGATTGAGAGCGCCGATGCGAGCATACCTGCTTGGATGGTGGAGCTCCGCTCCGCCTTCAGTCTCCCAGCGGCTATCGCCATCTAATTATCGTGTATAGCACTGCGATCTAAGGCAGTTCTGTACTGGGAATAGCAGTATGACATGGCTGTCCCCTCCAGAGGCAGGGAAATGATTGGCTGTCATAGGCTGAAGCCTGTGACAGCTGATCACGCTGATTGGCTGGCTGGGGGAGGGAGGGAGAGGAAGTGGGGCTACAAAAATCTAAAAAAATTGGGAAATTTAATAAAAAATATTAACATAAATATTTGTAGAAAAATAAACAAACATTTGGGGGGGCGATCAGACCCCACCAACAGAAAGCTCTGTTGGTGGGGAGAGAAAGGGGGGGGCACTTGTGTGCTGAGTTGTGCGGCCCTGCAGCAAAGCCTTAGAGTCTGCAGTGGCCCAATTTCAGAAAAATGGCCTGGTCTTTAGGAGGGTTTAACACTGCGGTCGTTAAGTGGTTAAAAAAAAATCTTGTCGTTTTTTGAGAAAATTGATTTTAAAAATTGCCTTGTACCCACTATTCTTCTTAACATATGTAGCAATTTTAGTAGCAATAACATATATGGGGGCTTTGCTAGTCACTGCGAAATTCGGTAGGAAATTACATGTAAATTACGTGCAAATTCATGCGTAATTATAATAATTGTGAAAATGTACACAAAATGTTGCGAAATTGTAATTAGTTGACTACAATAGTCACTAGAGGCTCCACATCCAAATAACCAGCTGTAGCCAGTTATTCTATATGTTAACATGGGTGCCTATAGTGTCTCCCAATTTTTGGGCTGGAAAGTGAGCCCAAATTACTTGCTTCAGACAAGAACTGCATGTAACAATATGCTGTAAAGCTGCATGTTCCAAGAAATTATGCTTTAATACTCAAATGTTTTTCTTATGGATCATACAATCTGGATGCAGTAGATACATGTGGTTCTTTCTTAATATTGTCAGCTAGTACCTAGATAGTTGTGGTAGTAAGAGCAATCATCAGTAATCTGTCAACCCTGCCATTTTTCAACTGACTAACTAATCAGTTTTCACATTTTGAGGTAGAGGTCCTGTCACTGAAGCACATTATATAAAAGCACCTGAGATATTTAACCTTTATACAATGCCTCTACCAAAAATCTAGTATGCATTTAGTAACCTAGTGCATCACCAAGATTTCTGGAGTGCCAGATTGTCTCAGCTGAGTGCAAGCCAAACCCATTGTTCTCCTTCATGATTCATAACTAAGGGGTTGGGCACCGATCCCTGTGTGTGATTGTAATTGTGCATGTGTGAGCACCTTTAAGATTCAGCCCAAGTATGTCATGTTTTAAATTGTGGGTTATCAGAGTAAAAGATTTATTGTTAGGAAACAGGGCAGGAGGAGTTTAGTTTATTTTTTTTTATCAGCTAGAGTTGGAAAAGTTAAGTGTTAAGAAAAGTTTAGAAGTTTAATGTTAGGTATTGGAAATGGATTCATATTACATGGGGAGATCAGAGTTAGTTGTCATGAAAGTGATGTTATACTGAGAGTAGTGCGCCAGCCCCATCATGAAGCCAACCAAATCATGTGATTCAGGATTACAATTCTAGGGGGCAGTGTCAGTCACATTAATATACACAGCGGCCACCGAGTTAGCACAATTATCCAGTCCTTGATGGGTGAGGTCCTCTTCTGCACTGGGCCTCTCCCGTCACAGTGTGGCAGAGTCTTCCAATAGGCTCCCTATGCATATATTGTGACATGGGGAAGCTATGGGGAGACACTGCCACACAATGATAAAAAGGGCAAAATGTAGAAGAGGACCTCACTCAAAGATGGACCAGTTAATTGTGTTTTGCAGCAAGACACTGAATCTAGCTGCACTGGGGGATGGCAGATACTGGCCGCATGTCTTTTGTAACGTCGGCACATGGCAGGGGGCAAAACCTTGCAACCGGCACAGTTAGGTGTATTTATAAATCTGAATCCTACTAGTCATAAGACTCTTTTCGGTTTTACAGAAGTCATTGGATTTTCTCACAGCAAAGGCTGTTATCATCAGGTTGGCTTCTTGGCTTAAAATAAACTTACTTAGCATGTGCAGCACTGTAATGATAGGCAGGTCAGGGAAACACAGATAGCATGCCTCTCCTTCAAGGACATGCAAGACTAGAATCCAGAGATCTACCTCAGCAGACTTCTTTTTAAAGAAATTGCAGAAATATTTGAGCAGAAAGTTGAAATAGTTCAGGAGAAGGTGCACCTGGGCAGTTTTAAAGATTTATTAGCATCATAACAAAGTTGGGAACACTTTAAAAAGCATAATGTGTCATAAATACAGTGGAATGGCAATGGACTTTGAGAATGTGAACTTTTGTTGGACTCAATCAGGCACAGATTAGTATTATATTTCCATAATGGACCATAGAAACATAGTAACAGAATGGAATTTAGTGGTGTACTTAAGGAACTTGGGGCCCCAGTGCGAGTTTTACATGGTACCCCAACCACTGTATTGATATGGAATCCCAAAACCAACCAAGGTCAGCTGCAGTTTCCGAGTGGTGTAATCAGAGTAAGGAAACTGTTGCTACTATTCAATGCACATATAGAGGTGTTCATTACCTGCATAGCATCAATGAAGATTTTTGAGGAAGGTGCTATTTGCTTCCTTTTTTCTAGCCAGGTACAGATTCTACTTTTGAAGAATGACAGACACATTGCTTGTTGCTCTTGCAAGATACTGTCTAAACTTAAACAGTGGAACATTTAGAAGCATATCTAGGGCATGGCAAGTAGAGATGTCATGAACATAGAATTTTCCGTTCGTGAACTTGCACAAATGTTCGCGAACAGGCAAATCTGGCGAATCGCCATAGACTTCAATATGCAGGTGAATTTTAAAACCTACAAAGACTGTTTCTGGCCACAAAAGTGATGGAAAGTTGTTTCAAGGGGTCTAACACCTTGATAGGAGCATGCCGGAGGGGGATACATGCCAAAAGTCCCACTAAACATGATGGAGTTGACGCAGTCCGGTTTTAATCCCTAAAGGGCAGACATCACGTTATGTACAACTCTGGGTGTCACTGAGTTCTGTGCCTGCAACTTAATGAGGCTACAGCAGTGGTGTTTACACAGCTCTGGGTGCCAGTGGGCTGTGGAGTGTCACACACAAAAAAAACATGGGAGACCAATGTGCTAGCCCTCAAAAGGCCTGTGTAGCGTGCTTTCACAGGAAGCGAGAAACAAGAACACAGGCCTAGCTAATGTTTTTCCTACCTATCTGCAGCAAGTCTGACCCTGTCCTCACTAACAGTCAGCAGCCTTCAGAGAATGAATCCAATATGGCCACCGCTACTGCTTTTTGATGAGGGGAGGGGGGGTGCTAGTTTATTGGCTGCCATGTGTCTGCTGACTGTGAGTGTGAGGTAAGGAGTCAAAGTTTAGCTCAATGTAGAGATTAAAACATGACTGCGTCAACTACATAATTTTTGGTTGAACTTTTGCCATGGATCCCCCTCTGGCATGCCACGGTCCAGGTGTTAGGTCCCTTGAAACAACTTTTCCATCACTTTTGTGGCCAGAAACAGTCCCTATAGATTTTAAAATTTGCTTGTCCATTGAAGTCTATGGCGGTTTGCCAGATTCACCTGTTCGTGAACTTTTGTGGAAAATTCATATTCACTACATTACTACCTCTAACACAGAGGTACTCACATGTTTTTTATACAATCCAGAAGCCACTGTTACTTAAGAAAGTGGGTTTGACACGCAAAACATGATGTTTTAGTGCTAAACAGATTGAGTACCTATAAGGATCCCTCCTGTCTCTGCAACCGTGCAGTTTTGATTTCTCTGCCTGCATTTGGTTGCTTGGTTTTAATTGCATTTGCAATGAGTCTCATTGCTATTTGCAATCACTCTGCAGGTCAGAGTAGCTCAGGATGTTTTCATGAATCCACCTATGGCTTGCTGCAGTTGAACTGCAGCCAGACAGCTGTGGATTTCTTACATGCATGTGCTTGCATAATCTGGCATGCATTTGTAATGAGAGTCCTTTCCATTCACAGGCAGTTTGCAGCCTTTAATCAGTCTAACACAGGATTGCATGATTTGTCATTCAGCTGTGTGGCAATTTGCATGTCTGCTCTCATTGGCTGATGTCCATAGAAAAACCTGCCTCTCCTCTCAGACCTCGCCCGACATAGCGTTCAGCTTAGCCATAGTTGATTGCTGGGTTCATGATGTGAAAATGTTATTATTGCATTGCATTCTTGCCTTGCCTGCCTGGACGTTCACTGCATCCGCGGGGGTACAGTGAAGTCTTACCCATCCTGATATTTTGGAAACTGCCTTCACCACGTTGGTGACTGGTAGTATTCCTGCTTGTTCTGTTCCTGTGCATGTGACTGTAGCAGCGGTTGCTATTAGTTACGCTACTACCTGTTTGTCTTGTCCGTACCAGTGTGGATGTTTGCTATTGCTGGGCAAACAATCTTTCAGTCTATCTGTCCCTGTAAGTCTTGTTCCTGTGGATGTAACTATAAGTTGCAGTTGCTATTAGTTACATTTCTACTTGTTTGTCTTGTACTTGTCAGTGTGGATGTTTGCTATTGCTGGGGCAACGATTAGGTTGGCATGCATTTAGTCTGTCTCTCTGTTGTCTGTCTTTGTTACTCAGTGTGTTGGACACCAGAGACTCAGGGCTGTGGTTGCCCTGAGCAACCAGAGCAACCAGTGTGTCTTGTTTGCTAACAAGCATTCCGTCTGTCTGTCTACTGTCTGTCTTTGTTACTCAGTGTGCTGGACATCAAAAGTTCAGGGCTGCGGTCGCCCTGAGCAACCATTGTGTCTTGTTATTTGTAGCGGTTATCAGAAGCTCTGGGCTGCGGTCGCCCTAAGCAACCATTGTGTCTTGTTTATTTGTGGTGGAAGCTCAGAGCTGCAGTCGCTCTGAGCAACTTTGCATCTTTGTCCATAGCTCCTAGTGTGATCTGTGTAACCTCCTCCACAAAGCATTCTGCTCTACTGCCTAATATCACCCAGTTGCATAGACTTCTTTGCTCTGGTGGTAGTCTGGCTTTCTCTGCCTCAGTTGCTATACCTTGCACATTAAGACCTGGGGGTAAATAAAGTCACAAGACATATTCAGTGTCCTGTTCAAGCGGGGGCTTGTCTATAAGTAAAGACATGGGCCAGGCTCAGAGCCACGGTAATAGATTGGGGCTTAGCGACTGAAAGAAAGCAGGAGATCTGCCACGCATTACAGTACCATTAATTGATGTGTCATCTAGAAGGTAAGTTTACACACTTAAGCTGCCTTTGATATTATTTAATAGTATTAGGTACTATTGAGGGCTCTTATTTTACACTTAACTATGCACCTAGGATAGGCATGAGCATCTTCAGTGACTGAATGTGCATCAGTGGAGGAGGGGCACAGGAATGACATACAGGATGCAACAGTGGCTGCATTTAGCCATGACACATAATAAGAGGTATGCATGCAATGCCTAGGCTGCCTAAGCATTGTCTGTCACTGTCATCTGTTACTAGGGTCTAATGCATTACTCAGGTCTGTCATAGGGGTCAGTCTGTTACTGGAGTCTGATATGTCACTGTAGACAGTAAGGGGGGTGTATCTATCTATTACCTTATATGCTCGAGTATAAGCTGGCCCGCGTATAAGCCGACCCCCTAACTTTTCCTTTAAAAAATGGGAAAAATTATTGACCCAAGTATAAGCTGGGGTAGGAAATGCTACAACAGCCGAGCATTCACCAACTCTGCAGAGACTTGGGGAGAATCATTCAAGACTACTATGTCTAATATAACATGCATACATACAAGATATAAGTCAGTTATATAGCATCCTGAATGTCGCAGTTTCAGCTACACGACAGGTGGTTAAACTTCAATCGCTTCTCTGATTTGTCCATGCTAACATGAGGTGTTTTTCAGGGCTGTGGAGTCAATACAAAAATCTTCCGACTCCAACTCCGACTCCGACTCCTCAGTGTGAGGAAACGCAGAAAAGCCGACGCTAGTACTCAAAGTAAGGCGGCTGATTCCGCGTCAACATGGCAGCTAGAGCACAGTCGGAGCGCGGAGAAACCGCCGCATGCCCAGACAACACGGCGGCGGATTCTGCGTCCGACGCGGCAGGTAGCACGCATAGGCCTACTCTTGTCAGTAATGCTGAATGCGGAGAAAACGCCGCACGCACGGACAGCGGTGCGGTGGATTCCGCATACAACACAGCAGGAACATTGCAACACATGTCTGGTGTGGCTGGGACTGATAGTCCACACTGGTCCAGGAGGACGCGCGCGCGTGCAGAGAGGCAGGGCCTTTATGACAGTCAGAAGGGAGTCAGCTGACCAAGCTGGTCAGCTGACAATTTCAGCAACTTCCATTGGTCCAGCACTTAGGGGAGGCGCTAGAGAGCGCTGGTGTATATATACTGGGTGCTGGTCATTTCTCTGGTGTCTGGCGTTGCGATCACTACGTGGTAGCGCTCAGACCTTGTCAGTATGTGTGTTTATTAGACAGTTTCGTAGGTGTTGATGATCACGGAGCTCACACCTTAGCCTAGGACTTGTATTATTATCTGTGTTATTATCTAGACCAGTTTCCAAGGTGTTGATGGCCAAGGAACTCACACCTTAGTCTAGGAATTCTTTACCATCTGTATCATTATTATTGTCTAGTCTAGTTCCAGAAGTGTTGAGAATCTAGGAGCTCACACTCAAGCCTAGGCATTGTTGATTATCTGTTATGACCTTCTGCTTTCCTGACCATTCTTCTGATCTCTGATTCTGTACCTTAGTCATTCTGATACTCTGTTGCCAAACTCTGCTGGTCTTAGGATTCTGTCCCTGTATACTGTCTCTGTACTTTATCTGTCCGTGTGTTAACGACCTGGCCTGTCCGACCTCGAGAACTCTCTCTCCTGTTAAGAGATAGTTCGCAGATCTGTCAGTGACACTTCCTCATTGGTGTCACTCACGTTCTGTCCTTCCCACTCTCAGCCTAGCTCCGCCCCTTGGGGAGCTTCAGACCTGTGAAAGGAACCTGATCTCAAGCAATATCTCCCACTGTTTAACACCCTTCTCTCGTGTGCTCTCCTCAAAGTATTACTGTTGCACCAAGACACTCTTATCACTCAGGTGTCCAGAGGTTAGAGATATATCTGATTATCAGTGATACTGCAGATCATCAATAATCGGGTATATATCTGCATTCTCGGTGATACTGCAGATCACCGGTAATCAGACCCTCTCTGTGTTACACCGATTGTTGCACTCAGTTTATGAAATCACGACTCTGACTCCATCTCCGACTCCGGGTACTAAAAATTGCTCCGACTCCTCGACTCCGACTCCTTAGTCTAATACTTAACAGGGATGTGGATTTTGTACAAAAATCAGCCGACTCCTGGCTCCGACTCCTCAGTTTATGAAATCAACGACTCCGACTCCGGGTGCCCAAAATTGCCCCGACTCCTCGACTCCGACTCCAACTCCGACTCCACAGCCCTTATTCTTTGCAGAATTTCCATGTGTATACAAATAAAATGGAAATCTGAGTTCCCTGACACAATGTTCTCAGCTAACAAATATTTCAACTGTAGCAGCCCAGCTCATTGCACTATGTTGGAGGGTATGGAGCAGGGGTCTCAAACTCGCGGCCCGCTGGCCATTTGCGGCCCTCGGTACAATATTTTGTGGCCCTCGCCGGCAAAAGCAAAAGAGACACGGAAGCGAACTATTTTACCTTATAGTTCGCTTCAGTGCTCCCAAGTAATCCGCCGCATCCCCGCCGCTAAACGAGGGCTGCAGAGCCCCCAAATCCCCCGGGCAAACATCCATGACTGCGCTGAGGGGCAGAGCTTCCAGCTGTAGCTCTGCCCCTCCTGATGTCAATCGCTGCACGGATCGCCGCCTCTCCCCGCCCCTCTCTGTGAAGGAAGAGTGAGAGGGGCGGGCAGAGGCGGCTGAGGAGGTTAAGAGCTGTGCAGTGCGGTCGACCCCCGCTCCCTGCTACCCTTCCTCAGAGTGGAGCAATATACTTTGCTTTAGGCTGCCCCGGTCCACCCACCACGCATATGCACAGAAGCGAGGTGACCCCCGAGTCTATCTTTCCCCACTACCCCTCCCCAAAGTGGAGCGATATACATTGTTTTCGGCTGTCCCCGGGCCACCCACCTGGCATATTCAGAGATGCGCACAGCAGAGCGTTCATTCACCTATCCATGCCACCTGCTGTGGTCCCATATGTATGATGTCCCGAAGTAATGCCTCTCATTACATGCGCCACTGCGGGACATCATACATACAAGATTGCTTCAGGCGGCGTGGATAGGTGAGTAAACACTCTGCTGTGTGCGTCTCTGAATATGCCAGGTGGGTGGCCCAGGGACAGCCGAAAACAATGTATATCGCTCCGCTCTGGGGAGGGGTAGCGGGGAAAGAGAGACTCAGGGGTCACTGCGCTTCTATGCATGGTTGGTAAGGGCAGCCTATAACAGAGCATATTGCTCCACTCGGCGAAAAGGTAGTGAGGAAAGAGACGGGTGACCGCACTGCACAGCTCTTAAAATCAATTTTGTGTGCATTCTTTTCGAACTAGGGAAGGATGGCAATCTAGTGTGTGTGTGTGGGGGGGGGGGGGGGGGGGGGAAGGGGGCCTGTGACTCGAGTATAAGCCGAGACCCCCACTTTTGGGCCACTTTTTTGGGCTCAAAATCTCTGCTTATACTCGAGTATATACGGTACTTGGTTTTATATTCTCTTACTGAAGTCTGTCATGAAAGTCTGATCTTTTATTGGGGTCTGGTGGGTCACATAGGACATGCATCCTAATTATGTTATTTGGAACACATGCTTATCTAGTCCTTGTTTGCAGTACATGCTTCTGTGTAGAAGTTGCCTTATTATGTTTTTCTGGAGAAATCTATATACTGACCTATATACATTATCGTATGACCGAGCTATTGCCATGCCGCATTCTAACTGATTATGTCCTATTTTGCTTTGGACATGCTCACTTCAGCTGGCCATTTTTTATGCATGCCATAGGCACTATCATTCCTAGGTATGTCACTGGTTTAGATTATTTAATATGTATCTTCCTTTCCTTTGTAAGAACCCATGAGAGAAACAGCGAATGAGTAAAAGGTTCGAGAAAATGTTTACCTACTGTGAAGATAGACAGCTTAAATTTTTTTCATAGGTTCTTAAATGCCAGTGGTTTGCCCAACCCCTACCCCAGATAGAAAAAAAATGTTGGAAGTAGGCTTTGTTGCAATCATTTCTTCTTAGTTGAATATACATGTCATTATAACAACCTCCTACATTTTTTGTAGTACAAGTGGTGTAATAGATCCAGTATTTTCTGTTCCTTATAACTGGGTTCTTGTTTGTCTGTTGAGAGAAGGAAGACCAGGAGCCCAATAGTGCAGAATCATTAGAGTCCTGGGGGTTCAATTTGTGGACAATTGAATACTCACAAGTATGGTTTGCAGTCCTGCAACCACCATATACGCGTGTGGGAAATTTGAACCGTTCCCGCTCGGTTACCTGGCTCACGCTCGAATCAGGAGGTCACTCTCCTCCTTAGGTCTTCTCTACTAGTGGAACAATACCAGTGTAGTGAAGACTGGCACCTCCGTGGGAGGTGTTGGGGTACTCAATAGGGATTGTGGGGAGGCGCCCAGATATATACTAACTGTAAGTGGATAAAATGAGGTTTCTTACCTCTGATTTTGTGTGGTGAAACATTTGGGTCTTTAGTTATCTATGTTCTTTCGTAGTAAGGAGACTACATAAAAAAAAGCAATGAAGTACCTACTTTAAAAATATTAAGAAACAAAACATCTGTCCATTATCCCCTGGCATTTATGCAGTATGAATTAGACATACTCTGGCTTCATCTCAGACATCAGTGTTCCCTTGTTATATGAAGAAGTGAAAAGACCAAAAAATAAATAAATAAAAGGATTCATTATATCTGACAGCTCATTGTGTTTAAAGTATGATGAACTAAATGTCCTTTTTCTGCTTTATAAATAGGAATATTAAGGGAAAAAGCAAAGTCCCTATTAATTAATTTGGACCATTGTCTCACTTGTGATAGTCCTTGGTGTCAAAAAGATAATTAGAATTTTATAATGATAATTGTTATAATTATGCCTGAGAAAAAAATCATCAGGGGGTAGGTCTATTCAACGATGGTTTAATTGTTCCTTCTGTTTAATAATAAGGTCATTTTTCTATTAGCCAGCAGCAGGAGCTCATAGTGAAGAGCAGAGATACTAAAAATCATTAGCTTGTTTACCTCTTTATGGTACTGCAGTTTAATATCTTTAATTAAAGTTAATAAGATATATGAAAACTAGGCAAAATGTAAAAAGCTCTTCTAGAATTCAAAATAAAGCTGAAATTCAATCTGGAACTTGCCATATTTCTACTTGCGGATCTCTAAAATGTGTTATTTTATAGCACACAGAGGAATAGAGGCAATGTAAGTGGCCTCATCTGACAAAAGGAGAGTTTAAGATGTCAAATAAGTATTTTCATCCATAAAACTGGCTTAGGTGAGCCATAGTAGACTAATAGAATAAACAATTGCTTTTCCTAGCATTGGACATGCATATTATGAACATGTGATGGTACCTGCACTATACTATTATATATGAAAAAATCATTGTAGTAAAAGTATGTCTAATTACAGTTTCCATCACATAATTTATAGAACATCCATAACTGTCCAGAACCTCCAGACAGTTGATAGATGTCAGAATCATTAAAAGTGTACTCGAGGTGACATAACATATATATATATATATATATATATATATATATATATATATATATATATACCAGTGATGGCTAACCTTGGCACTCCAGCTGTGACAAAACTACAAATTCCATTATGCCTCTTCCTCCCCGAGTTATGCTTAGAGCTGTCAGAGTATTGCAATGCCACATAGGACTTGTAGTTCCACCACAGCTGGAGTGCCAAGATTAGCCATCACTGGTATACAGAGACGGATTTCTGGAAAGGCCACAAAGGCCATGGCCGAGGGCGATAAAATCAGATAAGATCAGAAGGGCGGCAGGACTTGGAAAGAGAAGAGGTTATGTGTCAAAGTAAATCACCTCATCTGGTCCCACAGCGCAGCCAGCCAGCTCCCTGCTCTGCACTAATAGCTGAATCCCAGAGTTCCCCAATCCCTGCTTCTCTCTCTCTCTCACTTCCTGATGTGTTATGACAATCAGCATCTGCTGTCATCTGATGATCCATGCCTCTGTATGATGGACATACAAGTTGATGTGAGAAATACCAGGGATTTACATTACAAAGCAGATAAAACTAAGTTCCGCTGAGTTCTAATGCAGGCATTCACAAACATCAGTGAGCTGAGCTCTGCTAGTTTCTTCACCTCTTTTACAGCTGTGACACTGACCCCAGCAGCTGTTAATTACACTCTTATCTAAGCCTAATTTATTGCTTTTTTTTCTTCCTAGCAGTGATCTCTCCTCTGCTTCAGTTAACTCTTTCCTGACTCATTTTCTGTCCTTCAGCTCTGACCATCTATGAGAACTGCAGGAATAAAAATGCTGTTTGCTTCTCTTCCATTGCTAAACTGTCACCTGAGCTGTTGCTACCTCTATGCTAGTGTGTATGGTTTGGCATCCTTCTCCTTTCCTGCAGCAGTAGAGCATTATACCATCTTAGCCATCAGTGAAAGCAGAGTGTTTTGAATCAGGATGATGCTATTTATTTGCTTAAAAGAAAAAGAGTAAGCTTTCTGCTAATAAGCCTTCTTCATACTTTGTTTCTGTATACTGCCAATATGTTAGAGCACACCACCATATGTACATTCAGCATTCAAAAGAGATGCATAGATTTTTCAGCAAATATAAATAAATGTCATTCAGATGCTTTAAAGGGGAGCTGAACTCTTGCACAGGACAGAAAGAAAACATAGAGAAATGCACCCTATATGTATTTAGAGAGCCTGTCTAATTCCCCCTCATCTGTGTCTAATCACAAGTTGTAATTTGATCTCTACACTGTGTCACATGACTGCCACAACATCTAAGCTCATTTGAAAGCACAGGATGTTAATAATATGTCTGCTTCCATGAAAGCAGGAATTAGACACACTGCCGGATTGCAGGATTTGTATCAGCTGTAACAAAGTAATGTTTTTTTTTTAAAGGTTATGTTGTTGCATATCTTTTAGAGCAGAGAGGAAGTTTTGAGTTCAGCTCTAATTACAACAGAGCATCCAAAGTGGGTCTTGACAGGATGTTTGCTACTTACTTGTTCTCTTTTTTGGATGGGCTTCTCTCCATTGCACTGCCCTGCCACCTGTTTGTGGCTCTGACTACAGCCAGTTGAACAAAGGACAGAGAAGCAGTGCATGCTCTGGCCACTCACGCTCCCTGTAATTTCCCGCACCTGCCCCGATGTGCACAACAACGGAGGCCAGTATAGTATTATGTATTCTTGACGAGTACCGGTCATACATCAGCGTAATTTCTCAAGTATGCATACCCAGAACACTATCGGCTGCTGTGCACATCCGGGCAGGAGCGCAAATTACAGGAATTGTGAGAGGACAGAGCATCCACTGATTGTTTGTTGAACAAGGGGCACAGCAGCACAACTGAAATGAGCCCATTCAAACCAGTGATCACTAGTCAGAGTGTTGGACAGAATGTTTTTTGGTGGTGGTGGTGGGGGTGGGGAGAGGGTGGTTGGTGACAGCAGGCCTAGGGCACTGGAAAGTATAAATCCGGCCCTACTGGTATATACAGTACAAAACCTATTAATTACCAGGCTGTTTTACTTGCTTTATTTGCTGCCTGAAAGAGTTAATTTTTAGGCATAGAAGTGTCAGCTTCTGTCTTGTCGGTACCTTCTCAGGGAATATAGTAAACATCACTGATAAACAAATTACAGCCTGTAACAATCAAATATGTTACCTCTGTGGTGGAAAGCAGCGCAGCTGCTTTCACACCTGTTGTCACCTCTGCGGCCATGCCATCCCGGGCGTCGCTTCCCTGTCTCTGTTGCACAGCAGCTTAGGTCCACACGCCTGCGCATGGAGCAAAAGGACCTTTATGGGCGTAGGAGACAGATCAGCTGACATTGTGGTCTGCTGACTTCTACCTGTCAATCTACCTTGCAGGTTGGTTCAGCCCCTTGGGCGGGGCTGCTTGAATCTGCCTTCAGTACCTGGAGTTGTTACTCTGTCCTTGTCTGCTGTCGTGAATACTAGTGTGTTAGCGCTCAGACCTTAGATTAGTTCCGGTGTGTTTTGATCTGGGAGGAAACCAGGTATTTCACACAAGACTAGGACTTTTGTTATTTTGTATATTGTAGTGAGGTTCCTGTTGATGATAGATGTATATGCAATAATTGCGATATACATCTATCTATAGTTAGCTCATTTGATTGTATTGATTATTACTGATTTCCTGTGTATGACTCTGGCTAAACTCTGACTCTGATCTCGTTTTCTGATTCCGTACTTCTGCTTATCTGCCTTAAAGTTGCTGAACCTCTGCCTGATTACCGATTACTCTTCTGCCTCACGATTCTGTTCTGAAACTAACCTCTCTGTTACTGAACCTTGCCTGTCTGACCATTCTACTCACCAGTGGTGCTCCCCACTGGTGAGGTGTGCTATTTACCCACCAGCACCTCTGGTGCGGTATCGCTACTTTTCCTTAAAGTGACCGATAGTACCTTGCCAGCTCCACTGGAAAGGTCTAGCTAAACTATTTGGTCACGAGCTCTGTTAATTGGATTGTCACTTCAACTGATAGTACCTTGCCAGCTCCTCTGGTAAGGTTTTGCCAAACTATGCAGTTGCTGTGACTGTTAGTACGTTCCCAGAACCCCCGTAGGTCTGGCCATATTTAGCAGTGCCTTTCAGCTAGTGCAAGCCAACACCTCTGAAGGGGCCTAGCTTTATTGGTTTCTGAGGCTCATCAGCTCCTCTGATAAGCAGTCGTTAATTACTCTTTATTCCCACCAGCTCCACTGGTGAGGAGTTCACTAGCCTGCAGTACTGTCTGAATCACCTGCTCCTTAGGTGATCGCTATTTGCAGTATTGTTTGTATCACCTGCTCCGCAGGTGCCCTCTTGGCTGCAGTGCTGTCTTAAATCACCTGCTCCTTAGGTGATCACTAGGCTGCAGTACAGTCTGAATCACATACTACTCAGGTGCCCTCTTGGCTACAGTACTGCCTTAAATCACCTGCTCCTCAGGTGATCACTAGGCTGCAGTACAGTCTGAATCACATACTCCTCAGGTGCCCTCTTGGCTGCAGTACTGTCTTAAATCACCTGCTTCTCAGGTGATCACTAGGCTGCAGTACAGTCTGAATCACATACGCCTCAGGTGCCCTCTTGGCTGCAGTACTGTCTTAATCACCTGCTCCTCGGGTGATCAATAGGCTGCAGTACCATCTGAATCACCCGCTCCTCGGGAGATTCTATCTCCTCAGTATTTGTATCTCCAGCTTGCTGGGGGCTTGTACGCTATTATACTGTCAGTGTACTGATTGTGCTCACCAGCCTCTCAGGTGAGGTCTCGCAGAACTATTAAGTTACAGTTGCACCAAGCATTACACTCATAGCATCCTTGTGGCTATACTAGTATTATTGGTGATTCTGCAGATCACCACATAATCAAGTATAGCGTCTGCATTATTGGTGATTCTGCAGATCACCATATAATCAGACATCTGAGTTGCGGCACCCCACCGTTACACAGCCATACGTTTTTCTGGCAGAATATAACTTCTGAACGCAGGGAGAGATCGAAAAAGGTCAATAGTTCATGTATTTTCATTTGGGGACACTTAATAGGCTGCCACCGACCAGAGACAACAAAGCATTCAATCTACTTTGTAAGCGAGCCTTATTTAAATGCAGCAGCAGTCATTTTGCCGTTGGTCACCTGTACAATTGAAG
Organism: Hyperolius riggenbachi; assembly: GCF_040937935.1. Taxonomy (NCBI): domain Eukaryota; kingdom Metazoa; phylum Chordata; class Amphibia; order Anura; family Hyperoliidae; genus Hyperolius; species Hyperolius riggenbachi. Next base: position 108,388,687 of record NC_090650.1, read on the forward strand.
TCCTGACAAGGACATTTAGACATTGGTGTGACACTGGCCATTTGATTGGTGTGTGTGTGTGTGATTGCTGTACACAGCCGGCAATGAGAACGAGGGGCACCGCTGTGCATCTGTTTTTATGTGGGAATTTTTGTAGGGGTTTTTGTACTCATCGTGTCACTAAAGCATTCAATATTGTTAGAAGAAGTCTGTGATTCTCATATTTTAGTTGTTATTATATCATTACAGTACAGCTCCCCTGTATATGGGTTCAACAAGGATTCAATAGCTATGCGCTCCTTAATGATTATTGTGAATCCTTCCACTCGTTCACCAATAACTTTATTACTACTTATCACAACACAATTATCTATATTTTGGTTTTTTTTTGCCACTAATTAGGCTTTCTTTGGGTGGTACTTTTTGGTAAGAATTATTTTATTCTGAATGCATTTTAAGAGGAATAATAAGAAATAAATGAAAACATTAGTTACATCAACAAGTGCCCTTTCCAAGAACTTCATCATGGCTATATAACCATATTCTCAGAAGATGTTTTCAGCATAGGCCTCATTTTTAATATACATCTATGTCTTTTTCAGTGCTGTATTTTTGGTTTACCTCCTTCATTTTCTATATGTGTGTATGTATGTATACTTACGATTTTTGCTGATGTTCTGTTGCCTATGTGCTTTAATGATATAAATCAACATTAGTGTTACAAAAAAAAAGCCTGTGGGTTCTAAACTGCAAATGTGACAGTTTTATGCAAGCTTTAAAAATAAAGCTATTAAACTGAAAATAAAATTCTGCTAATGTTCTGTTTATCATCCATACTATACATACAATTTATTTTCTCATAAGTTCATTTTCACTCCAGGTTCACTTTAACCTCACATACAGGATATTTTCTTTGCACAAAGTTTTGAAAGTGGATGAAACCTTTTATTGGTTAATTTTAATGGTATCATCCTAATTGAAACTTTCTGCCTTAACTCATTGATAACCCAGTAACTCAACTGCTACATATAAAGTTTTCCTCGTGTTTAATTTTGCTATAATTATCAGTAATGCCCACCACAAATTATACAAAGTACTCCCACAAATAATAGGCAGAATTCCCTACAATAAGGCAGAGTGACCCCCAATTTAATACAATACCTTAGATAAAAGAAATGTCAGTTTTTCATTCACTTGAAAGATAAAATGTACTTTTGCTTTATTCTGCAGCACAATGTAGTTCTGAGGGCTGTATGGTACCATATAGTTTCTGTCTGCTGAATAATCTATTTATAAACTCAACTCTAAATGTTTCAATATAGCATAATGACATATAGCATAATGGTGATACATAGCAAAGCATAGCTGGTAAGTTCTCCAGGGACTTTTACAGAAAATAGAATATGCAATAGATAGTTGTTGGAATTTAACTAGGTTATAGCGTACTGGTAAGGCTGTTGCCTTTGATATGCTATTTTGGCCTTTGGCCAGGGTTAAAATCCTGGCTGAAGCCAGTAGGTAAAACAGTAAAGAGTCTTCGGTCAAGGCTCCCTAATAATCCTGGTTGCCTGTGGAGCGTGCTTGAAGTGGCTACAGCCTTGAAGTGCTTTGAGTCCACCAGGAGAAAAGCACAATATAAATGTTCTACGTCTTGTCTTATGAATGATGCCTAGTCAGTAGGTGCTTATTTGTGAAACTCCAAGTCTAATATCAAGCAAGAATCAGAAGCATCATAACAAGCAGAATTATGGAGTTGTCTTTAACCCTTCTCAAAAGCATCCTTTTTATAACTCTTCAGTTGTATAATCATCAAAAGGCTAAGGTTACAGAGGAGAAAGAAACATGTTCACATTTCATATTCAAAATAACCATTATTTTTTAGCACTCACATACTATAGTGGCTTCAAAAACAAAATATAAGTTCTATGCAATGCCCGTGTTCACTTGGTTATAAGAAGAATATGTCTTCTGAATTAGATTATTGTAATCTAAAGAATCTGGGGAAACATCAAGGACAGTGATGAACAATATTGCCCAATTCCATTTCATGAATAGAGGCTCATGATAAAGTGAAACATGTAAATATATATTGCAGCCAGTCATAAATATGATATTTGTGTGAGTTATTAATGGATGCAGTAGGAATTAAATTGTCTCTGACAGTTAACAAAGCTCTTGGCAGCTATACAGAACCTACAGTATTTGCTACAAAAGGGCAGCAGTACAAATCAAGGTGGTGGAGGTAGTGAAGAGGCCTTGTTAACTTCCTTGAAGCTAATTGTAAGCTTAGACATCAGGGCTACATATTTGACCCCTCTGTCTACAGAGACGCTCATGCTTGATCGCCCTACTTATTTGCCACCGTTTGCATTTATTGACCTGAGGAAGAGGGTGAAACACGTGAAATGTGTTGTCTTTGTTTTATTTGTTTATAAATGTAATCTGTTCAAGAGAACATTGGTTCATCATTAGAGAGGCAAGCCAACCACCTCCTCTCCTATTTTACTTGTTTTTAATTGTTTTAACCCTTTTTGTAGGACCTACACCCATTATTTACTTATGTACTGCATTCATATAACATCCTCCTAGATTAGCCTCTACTTTTAAAGATCATTTCTCTACATGGTCAGTTCTTCTTCACTGACATACTTTCTATCATTTGTGGCGACTTAAATGCCCCCATAGACTCTAACTGCTTAAATGGTTAGTTTTATTCATATGATTGTTGTAATTCCTTATAATACAATTAAGAATTTGGTTTTCCATCTTCATCTCAAAGAACACAACTAGAGGAAGTACTAATTTTTACATTTTGCCAGGATGTCCTCTATTAAGATCTCACTTGGCCTGTTCCATATGCATCTAAGAAGAGGGAGGCTTGATAGCAAACACAGAAAACATTGGCCCTAATTCAATTCACTTTTTCTCCTAGAAGAATTCTGATATTTTGTTAAATAAAATAAAACAAAAAAACTTTTCAGCACTATTTTCTTGCTTGCTGGGGCCTTAAAAATGCATTTTATTGATAAGGTGTGAAAAATCCGAATATAAAAATAATAGGTAATAAAGTAAACTTTTTATACTACTTTGACATTTTCACTTTGATTTATGTGTTGTATAATTGACTATATATCTTTGTTTTTAACATCTATATAGTTGACACTTTTTTTTATCATTTCAGTATATAGTAAATGCAATCTTTCAATTACCTAAAAGTTTGTATTATATACCTGATATACTCTGTAGCAATTTGCCAGCTCAGCCATCAAGGTCATGCCTATTCATGTCTATTTTTTAAAGCGATACATGTAAACTATCATATTTTAATAGTATGGCGTGATTGAAAAAAAAAATATAATTTATGTTTCATCTATAAAAAATATGATAATAATCCTACCTAATAAAAGCTAACTGTCGCTGCGTCCAGCAGTTTTGTCCCTTTGTCCCAGGATTTTTGTTACTGCGCATGTGCGCAGTAATGGACAGCTGGGACCAGGGAGCTGGACGGGCAAGCGAGGTGGATGGGTGCGGGCGAGCGAGGTGGGCGGGAGCGGGCATGCGCCTGCATCGCGCACGCCAGGTGCACGATCGGCGCACAGCGGTTGCGTGCGCGCGCATTCGCACTGGAGGCGGCCGTAGACCTAGAGCCCATTTTTAAACAGGCTGGGTCTACTAGTATATAATAATATTGCAAAGTTTGCATAGGAAATTCATTGCTTTCTGTCCAGTACTTTATTTTAAATATGACGCTATTGTAATCATAATAAATGTTTATATTAAAGCACTGGTAGATGTGTTATTTCAGTAACAATACCTGCTAGATATTACACTATAATATTTGAATATCATTTTAAAAGAAAACAGATTATAGAAAATGTGCTAACGCTTTGGAAAACAACACCTGCATTGGAAGATAATTTTCTACATGCATGAATGGTTAAGGAATAATTTATAGTCTAAGAATGTGAACTGTTCCAGGTGTAAGGCACATCCATTGGTATGGCTCTTATTTTTATATCGTGTACACCATCCTCAAATTATTTTACTTTGAGTAAGCAAAGAAAAAATTGTCTCACTACTATAAAAATATGTGTGGCCCTGTTTTCTCAAATATACACTTGGTTGATTGAAATGTTTAAATGCATCAATTAAGGTATATTCAGTACAGTTTCTGCATTACTAGAAGCAGCTGTGGAATGATGTAGTTTGGATATAAAAGCAGACTATAGTAGATCACACTATTTCATGCTTGCTGTTTCCCTGGTCTTTCCTACCTATATTAATTATTATAGTTCTGTTAGCTATCTTGTCCTGTCAGATAATACTTTTCATAAGACAATACTAATGCAACAGAAAACTTAAAAAAAACGTTTAATCTATCTCTGTGCAAAAATCAAGCAATTTATAATCAATTTTGCATTTGTAATAAACCATCGTGAAAATATGGCTTAAATTAAGGACCGGCTGTTTCTCAAAGATCTGTGCTGCGTGGGCTCTCCAGCCCGTAACACAGATCGTGTTAATGGCAGGGCGATCAGACTTCCCCCCTTTTTTCCCCACTAGAGGGATGTCCTGCTGGGGGGGTCTGATCACCGCCGGCTATTATTGATTTGCGGGGGGGGGGCTCCTCAAAGCCCCCCTCCGCAGCGTTTTCTGCCCTCACCTCCGTTCCCTCCCTCTGGTTTCCCCTCTGAGAGGCGCAGGACGGATATCCATCCTGCGCCGGATAGGATAGGCTTCTGCCTATCAAATGACGGTGATCCCGGCCAATAAGAGGCTGGGGATCGCCGATCTCCATCACCCAGCAGCGCCGTATTGATGTAAACAGCGGGGATTTCTTCCCCGCGTGTTTATATTACACGAGCGAGCCGCGATCGGCGGCTCTCACACTGATCACGGAGACACCCTACGTGAAGTGGCATGGAAAGGTCGCTCGAACGAACGGCCATTTCAATGCAAAACCACAAACGACCAGGCACCGCCTATCGGCGTTAGCTGGTCGTTAAGTGGTTAGGACAACTTAAGATTGGCCCAGTGCACACCGAGCGGTTTTTGATGCAATCGGACGGCCGCATCCGCCTGTCAAACTGCTCGGTTAATGTATCTCAATGAGATGGTGCACACCAGCGGTTTGAGGTTTGTAGAAAACCGCAAACGTGCCTCCTGCTGCACGTTTGCGGTTTGCAGAAGCGTTTCTGCCTCAATGTAAAGGATAGGAAAAACGCAAACCGCTCTGAAAACCGCTACTTCAGAGCGGTTTGCCAGGTGCTTTTGTTACAGAAGCTGTTCAGTACAGCTTTTACTGTAACAATTTGTGTAATCTGCTACACAAAAACGCAGCCAAAACCGCTAGGCATGTTTAGAAATCCGCTCTAAACATGCCTAGAATCGCTCTGTAATATGCTCCCAAAACTGCTAGTGTTTTGCAGATCTGCTAGCGGTTTTGGTGTGCACTGGGCCTGAGAGGGATATGGAGGCTGCCCTGCTTATTTCACTTTAAACAACTCAAGTTGCCTGGCTATTTTGCTGATCCTCTGCCTCTAATACTTTTAGTCATAGACCCCAAAAAAGCATGCAGATCAGGTGCTCTGACTGAAGTCTGACTGGATTAGCTGCATGCTTGTTCTCAGGTGTGTAAATCAGACACTGCTGATGCATGACAAGAAAACCAGGCATCTGGTATTGTTTAAAGATACACTGAAGTGAAAAAAAATATGAATAATGATTTGTATGTGTAGTATACTAAGTGCTAAGAAATAAAACATTAGGAGCAGAGACATAAGTTTAATATGATTTCCAGTACAGGAAGCGTTAAGAAACTCCAGTTGTTATCTATGCAAAAGAGCCATTGAGCTCCGCGACTTTCAAAGTCGCAGAGAGCTCTGTCTTCTGAAGTTTGTTATCTCAACTGTCAGTCACTGTATAGTTCTTTCTTCTGCAGAGGACAGACCAATAGTTCACTGGGCTGCTCTGTAAAATCCTTTAGAATGCTGAGTAATGTGTAAACTGCAAATATTAGAGAATTATGCAATGTTAAAAAAACACTATATAACTGAAAATAAAAATATGAGAATACTTTCTTTGCTACTAATGTTCTAGTAATTATCAGTACTACACAACCAATTGATTATATCATAATTTGTTTCGCTTCAGTGTCTCTTTAAGAGGAAATAAATATTGCAGCCTCTGTATCCCTGTCACTTCAGGTGTGTTTCTACCAATCCATTAGTGGTCACAAACCACAATATTTTCTGAAGCAAACATTAGGACAATAGATTGCTAACTTCTTTGTATGTTTAAAAAAACATTATTATCTTAAGAAAATGATAACAATTTCTAAGGCTAATTTTACTTATTGATCATTAGTGGAAGAATCCTGTACTACAAAACATCACCCTCTGAGTGGAAGAACTATTACTGTATATGACAACATTTCTTGCCACACATCTCATTAATCCTATTGGTCTCTAAGTAGCCCTGATTAGCTAGCCAGGATTAGTAATGTATGGATTCTAATCAATGTGGTCAGCGCTACTAACACTTCAGACTGCACTGTATAAGAAAGTGAAGGCACCAAAATTGAGCAACCAAGGGAGTTCTTAGTTTTGTTTACCTGCTGCCTTTTCTATTCAAGTACAGCTTAAAATGGGATTGTCACCCAAAAAAATCAAATTTCAACAACATCTGGTCTGAGTGTATTAAGTGATAAAGATGCTAACCCTGAGTTCAAAACTTTCAAAAAATGTTCTGCTGTTACGGTTTGGCGTTATTACATACCTTAGGAGCACTGGCCCTTTAATAGCCATTGCCAAGTTGCATGCTGTTTTTTTTAATCTATAATATATTCCTCCTCTTGCTTTTATTTCCCTGCCTAGCTGAAACATGATCCTCTGCTCATTTGTGTTTACAAGCAAGGCTGAAGTGACTCAGCAATTGGAGGAGCAAAGAAAAAAAAGTTAAGAGACGAAATGACATCAGTATTTAGCCTCAAACTGTGGGCAAAAGACATGGTTCCCACCAGAGCAGGGACAAGGTCCTCCAGCACCCAAGGCTGAGACACCAAAGTGCGCCCCTCCATCCCTCCCACCCCAGCTGTCACTACTGATTGCTATTAGACTAAGAGGGCCACAGGGCCCCCAACCTTCCCAACACCTTAATCTCTAGTTATCTGGCTTGCAGTCACTGCTATGTATCCCCTTTTCTTATTTCTTTCTGCTTCATACACAATTAGGAATGACAGCTGAATGAAATGTGCGCCCCCTCCTACACTGTGCCCTGAGGCTGGAGCCTCTGCAGCCTATGCCTCGGCCCGGCCCTGGTTCCCACCAGGAACAGAATTCTCTTCATTTACTATATAAAATTCACTGAAATCAAAATTTGGGCAGTACAATGCATGTGCTATGTAAGTAGATCAGGTATTTATCTACTTATATATGTGTTTTTTTCCTGGTATAGTATGGCTAATCCTCCTGCTTTAACACATCTATAAGGTGCCCAGTAGATCTCATTTGGATGCTTTAACCTGCTGGGCGGTCTGGACGAGCTCAGCTCGTCCAGTACCGCCGGAGCCTGCCGCTCAGGCCCTGCTGGGCCGATTTGGCTCAAATAAAGTGCAGCACACGCAGCCGGCACTTTGCCAGCCGCGTGTGCTGCCTGATCGCCGCCGCTCTGCGGCGATCCGCCGCGAGCAGCGGCGAAAGAGGGTCCCCCCAGCCGCCTGAGCCCAGCATAGCCGGAACAAAAAGTT